>NC_067285.1:89596151-89896151 GCF_020740795.1 Apus apus
TGGGGCGCTGGCGGAGGGGCCGGGACTGCGGATGCTGCGCCGGGCGGCGGTTACAGTCCCTGCCCCTGGCCTGTTCCTGCGGCCCTTCCGCGCCCTCCTCCGCTGCCCGTGAGCGCTGCGGGCTCTCCTGGGGTGAGTGGGGCTGGGTGGGGTCGCTGGTTGGTGGGGTGAGGCCGGGCCCCGCTGCCGGCCGGGCCCGCAGGGCCCCGGACAGGGGGTCGGGGAAGGCGCGGAGTCCGTGGCCGCCTGAGGCGGGGCTGAGCCGGCGGGCCGAGGCGGTCCGGCGGTAGGTGTCCTGTAACGGTGCAGATGTACCAATCCGAAAAGCAGCCCTAGCCGAGAATCTGCGGTCGTTCTGGCTCCTTTTGGCGAGTCGTCCCTTTCTTTGAGCGTGTCACTCCGGGTAGATGCCCTGGAGCCGCGGGATCACCTTCTGGTGGCTTGTTTTTCCTGTCCTAGAGGACGTGTGGGTGTTAGGTCGGGGTTTTTTAAGGCTGTGTGAGTCTGTTAAGCCTAAAACTCCTGGAAAAATAAGTTCCACTTAACTGCAGGAGCTGCTCATGTAGTCAACAGCTTAATAGACGGTAAGCTTAATAGGTGGTATAGTTGTAACTCAAAATCAGAGCTTATAAATAATGAGTGATTTGTGTTTAAAGGTATCTTCAAAAGAAAAAAGAAATGATCTAATAACTATTTTTTTCCTGTGAGTTTTAAAGATTCCAGATATCTCTAATGCTTTATAAATTTTTTTTTTGCAGATTAGCAAGTTTACTGAAGCATTGTTGTGGAACTAGAGTGGAAGTGAAAGAGTTTAGTTTCTTTCCAATTGTGTATCTTGAATGTAGAAGCATGGTTTTATTCTGGGCTTTCTTTTTGCAATTTTAGGCATTCAGCTGGTCATGAGAAACAGAAGTGAATCTGTTTACTAATTTGCTTGCTTTTATTTTAAGCACTGTTTTTCTAACAGTAGCAAACAATTAATAAAAAAGATTGAAGTTCAAAATGGCTTGTTTTCAGTTTAGCATTTTCATATAATTTACTTGAAATCAGTCTGTAAGTGATAATAAATATTTTTACTGTAAGCTATGGCTTGGATTCTGTAGCTTTTCTTTTGATTGTCCCAACAGTCCAGCTTAAATCAGGATTGCAGGAGTGCAATATGCTTATGCAAATAAAATAACCTTTATTTAGCACTATACGTCATCAGTATAAAAGGTAATTTTTTTGCTCGTCTGTAATCTGAGTTTTACAGCTATTCACGTGATGCTTTTTTGAAAAAGCTTTGATGTTTTCTCCAGGTTTAAATTAATTCTATCACACAAGTTCCTCACTGCCATAATGAGGCTAGTAATTCTTGAAGATTATGATCAGGCTAGTGAATGGGCAGCAAAATACATCTGTAATCGTATCATCCAGTTCAAGCCAAGTCAAGGAAGATATTTCACACTTGGTCTACCAACAGGCAAGTTTTATTAAAAGCTTATGTAAATGATTGAACCTAGAACTATATCTGTCTTATTGCTAATAGGTACAGTATTTAAAAGAACACATTTTAATGATAATACTCCAACATATTTCTATTTAAGTATGAATTGGTTTTGTGTAAAAAGTTGTGATAAGGTTGGAGAAGCTGTGAAACACTAAATTTGAAATGAGATACATTTTATGCTGAAAAGCATTGTAGCAAAATCTTAGTCTAAATATTGCTTGAATACACTGAAAATGTTGTGTGGATACACAGAACAGTAGAAAAACTGTATTTGACAGGGAGTACACCTTTGGGATGCTACAAAAAGCTGATAGAATACCACAAGAACGGAGATCTGTCTTTCAAATATGTGAAGACTTTCAACATGGATGAATATGTAGGTAAGATGTGCTAATTGTTTGAGAACGCTATACTGATTTATTATTTTTTTTCGTTTATTAAAGCTGCTAAATACTTAACAAAGCACAAGCTCAGGCTAGGATGATTGTACTTCTAAGTGAGATTTATGTACATCGGGCCATATTAAGCATGTTTCTTTATTTCTTTATCCACAAAAATGAAAACAGTTAACTAGTCCAAGTGGATCCTGGGCTGAATTCAGTTCTTGTGAATTACAATACTTGTCTAGAAAGTGTGTTGCCATATATGCTTGTGACTGCATTTCTGTAAAGACTTTGCACTCCTTGTGATAGGATGTATGCAAAGGAAGTGTAAACCATTTGTGTGCCAACAGGAAATTTTTCTTAATATGATTTCATATGCTGCTTTATCTGACTTGTTACTTATGTTTGCCTTGCATGCCCTGCATTGATTACACACAGACTACAATTAAGGCTTTTTGGTTAAATCTTGTTAATAATAATGTTAACTTCCTTCTAAATGATTTCAGGGCTTCCCAGAAATCATCCAGAGAGCTATCATTCCTATATGTGGAATAACTTCTTTAAACATATTGACATAGATCCAAATAATGCTCATATCCTTGATGGGAATGCTCCAGACTTACAGGCGGAATGTGATGCTTTTGAAAAGAAAATTCAAGAAGCAGGGGGGATTGATCTGTTTGTTGGAGGTAGGAGGAAGTGCTTTGTGGTTAGTTATGATTCAAACAAGTACATCGACTCTTCAATGACTTTTTTCACTACTTGCCTAATCACTTTTTTCAGTTGTGATGTAAGAAAATTATGTGACTAACAATCAATATTAAAATAGAATGGTTGGTGTCCAACTTTCTAGTAAGTTAATGTCAAGTAAGTTTTTTATTATTTCATTGAAAATGGGAAACCAAAAAGAAATAATTAGTCCTAAAACGTTTTTATTAATTTACAATGTTTGAGGATATTTGTTGACTCGCAGGTATGGAATGATTTACTTTTTTTAACTTTGAAAAGGCATTGGTCCAGATGGCCACATTGCATTCAATGAACCCGGATCAAGTTTGTCATCAAGAACAAGATTAAAGACTTTAGCAATGGACACCATTTTGGCAAATGCTAAATACTTTGATGGAGACTTATCTAAAGTACCAACTATGGCGCTAACAGTTGGTGTGGGTACAGTGATGGATGCTAGAGAAGTAAGAACTCATTTAGTTCTAGTTGCATGTGTCTGTTTTCAAGACTAGTTGGTATTGATACTGGGACTGAAAGTAATGACACCTTTGTTTTGCAGGTGATGATTCTTATAACAGGTGCACATAAGGCTTTTGCACTGTACAAAGCCATTGAAGAAGGAGTCAATCATATGTGGACAGTTTCTGCTTTCCAGCAGCACCCTCGTACTATCTTTGTGTGTGATGAAGATGCTACTTTAGAACTAAGAGTTAAAACTGTGAAGTACTTTAAAGGTGAGCACTGAATTGGAGGTTACACATATTAAAAAATAAGTTTTAAATTATATTGACTTAGGTCTGAGCCTTCCAACACTTTAGAGTAGCTAATGTATAATGTTATATATTCAGAATACTAAATGTTAACTTATTTATTGTGAATGGAAGAGTGCTAGGAGGTATAACTTGTTCCTTAGCCTTTCTGGTGAATCAGCTTTGTAAAAATATTTCCTCTGGTTCCAATTTGAATTGATAGTGTAGCAGTCTTCAACAGCAGCAGTCCAGTGTTCCAGAATACTGGTCTTAAATACATTGAAAAGTTTTAAAGAAAATTTGATACATTTATTAATCCTAACTTATTTTTCATTCTCCTTTTGCTATGTGCTGTAATATGCTATCTAGTAAACTTGAAATGTGTGATACAAACTTTAAAGCCCCCTGAAGACATTTTTCATACAATGCAAGTAGTATAACTCTGTACTGATGTGTATACTAATACTTTGCAGCCTTTTACTCTTCATATTTGTAGTAGGTATATTGGGATTTTTGGTAGCCATTGAAAATTCCTGGATGTGAATTCTGTTTCACTGAGACTGCAGAAGCTGAGAAGAGTGGTTCTCTCCTGTGTTAGCACAGCAAATGCAATCATGTAAATCACTCATCTTTCTCACTAGCGTGGATACTTGTAGTAGTTGAGGCTTCTGAGATCAAGACTGTAACTTATGAAAGTATTTGTAGAGCTTTATGTCACCAATGTCCATATATTTATTAGATTGAAGTTCTGGCATTAATGTGATTTTTATTCTGATAGAATTTGTGGCCAACTTGTTGACTTTGTATATTTTTGGTATGCTCTTCTTTCCTCTATGTATTGTGTGTGAGTCTTTACCTGTATCACACTGCTAGATAGTAATTGTTGTTTTCAAAGACAAGCTGTTTTAACTGCTTGGATAAATTTTAAACACTGTCCTTTATTTCATGCAAACAAAAGCTTTGCTTGGAAAGATATAAGCCTAATGTAGAATTACCAGGTATGAATGACACTGTACATTGCTTTAAAAAAAAAAATCAAGGGCTACAGTATATGAATGTGTGCCATTGTGTCACACTGTATTTAATTACCCTGTAATACAGAGCAATAGAAGTCTTAAAGATTGCTTACTTTAAACTTGCTTAATTTTACCTATTCTCAAATTAGTGAGGTTTTTCCCTTTTAAGATGGAGAAATCAATGTGGGTCAAATTTATTTCTGAATCTTGATCTTCAGGTTAGGCTTAGGAAGCTATGTAGTTCTTAATGACTGCTAATTATGGCAGCTATTTATTGCAAATTTTCACCATTTAAAAAGTTTCAAGGTACTATAAGAAATTTCACATCTTTTTGATAGTCAAGTACCACACTGTCTGATAACTAGAATAACTCTTACTCCCTTTCACTTTTTTCTGACTTTCTGAAAAACTGTTTAGAGACTAAAATTATCAAGTGTACTTAAATATTCTTGTTGGAGAAAGGAAAGGTTAATTTCTTGCAGAATGAAGCAGAAAATGGGTTTTGAATTTACTAACTACTCTGCAGATAAGTTAATTCAAAATAATTTTCTCTACTTGCGTATGCTCTTTTTAAAGCTTTATGCATAAATCTGTTTATTGAAAACATACTTGAATATACAGTGAGACTTCCTTTTGAAATAATTGTTTTAGCACCTGTCAAGTAAGGATTCAGCATATATTTAAAAAAAGAGCTTTTGTTTCTGTTTTTCCTGAACTTTCACAGGATTTAAATATCTTCCATTAAATATGGCAGAGGCAATACTTTGTAAGCATTTTTCATGCCTCGAGGAAGTGGGTAATTATTTCCATTCTTCAGAAGAGGAAAAACACTGGTAGGAAGTAGAATGTCTTAAAGTTCAAAACATGATTCTAGTTTGGAATAGTGTATTCAGCTGTTACTCTTAGTACAAATGGCTTCTGTATTAAATGTGTACTTAATGTTCTCTGACTTACTGTTAAACTCCTGAAGAATATTACTGACTTGATCTTTTCTGTGTATGTCAACCCAATAGTTATCCCTCATGAAACCTAAGAAACTGTTACTTTAGTCATGTTGCCTTCTAAGGTTTGTTTAGACTTTTAGGGTTTTTTTGCACAAGTATCAAAGCTAAGTCATTACCTGCAGAGACAAAATGAGCTGGATTCTTGAGTCAGTAATATATGCATTTCATATTAAATAATCACACACTGAAACAGGTGCTGCATTAAATGCCTTTTGTTGTGGTCAACTACTGTAATGACCTCAGATTGTAGTTACTTGGATTTCTTGTTGCTGCAGTAACACTGAGTTTGCCACCAGATGCATCATGTAGCAAAGGTATTTGAATATTCTTTGCCACTCTAGGCAGTCCTTCTTTAGCAGGGGAGTTGGACTAGGTGATCTCTAGAGGTTCCTTCCAACTCTGACAATGTTTATTAAGAACGTTTCTCTACTTCTATTGTTGCATATTACTTACATGTTTATTTTATAAGTTAAGTTAATCTTTAGTTTGGTGCTAAAATTAACTTTTGCTTTGCAGATTGTGAACACTGATCAGTTACTGTTATTAGTCCTTAAGGTGAAATGAAGTTAAAAACATACCAGTGACTGAATGTCATGCAGACCTAGATGTAGGTAACATTTTTACAAAGTTGGAACAAAGTAAAGAAAGCAGCAGTTTTTCTTTTTAATTGCTCTTCAGCACCTTATCAAAATGAAAGTATCTGAATAGGGAAAAAACTTCTTACATCTGACCCTAAAAAAAAAAAAAAAAAGCCCAGCTTGAATTGAAAACAGTTGAACTACTGAATTTCTGGATCTGTTAATACTTTGGATACTTTTAGGTTGGTTTTGCTTGTCTAGGACTGCAAGTACACTGTTAGTTACTGAGACAGTAATACCACAATGCTAGAATGTTTCAATTCAAGCTGTAAAAGTATCCCTGTGGGTACATCTGAGTTCTTTGACAGGTCGTGGTATGAGGGGAATTTTGTTGCTGTTTATGCAGTTTTAAATAAAAAGGAAAGATGGGTGGGTTTCATGTATTCCATTCACTTGGAAGTATTCCAAATCCACTTTTTGACAGGTCTGTTATCAGACAGCTGTCTCATCCCTCCTCGCTTATACTGAAGAGGTCAGTAGTATTGAAGTGATACAGGAATATTTGTTGTCTTTAACTTCTTAAACTACTTTAAGTAGCCATTTTTATTCTCTTCAGTTAACTATTTAAAATGTGTAATTTGAAGCAAACTTGAAATAAAAATACAGATAGACATGTTGAAAAAGTATAACTAATGTAAAGCTGGCATTGTTGCTTTCCCCCCAAGGTTTAATGCATGTGCACAATAAGCTTGTGGACCCATTGTACAGTATGAAAGAAAACTGAGAGAAGAACTGAAGAGGAACTTCTATGTGGGTCAACAGCAACAGTTTTAGGTAGCAGATGAGTTCACTGCTATGCAATATGCTGAGAACTGTTTAAATGGAGAATCCTAGGTACTGTATTTTTTAAAAGGTCCAATATCTATACATTCACATTCCATCTCTGCTGTGTTGTGTATTTTGCTTTAACATTTGGAGCTCTGTTGTTGACTGGTACATAACTATATGGAACAGAACAAACCTGTGGGAGACTGCATGTTATGTGGGGTGGGGAAGAAGAGCACTTACTCTAGCACAGCAATGTAATGCATCTGCCTTGCATTAGAGAAAATGGTATTTTATTTCCAGGAACTTGTTATTTTTGGCTTGATTAGTATAACTAAATTCTGCATTGGTGTCTCTAGGCAGAATGCTTTTGGCCTTTGTCAATACTATGGACTTGTAATAATTGTAAAATTTTTACTATGAAATGTTCTGTTTACATATATCTAATGTACTCTGAGCTTTTGCACTTGGTTGCCTTAAATTTATCTTAAACAGTTTTTGGGCATCTCAAGTCCTGCTGTAGAATTCAGGCAAATAAAAATACAAAAACAGTGCCTAAAATTGCACCAAATCGTTGAAAGTTACAACTTATTCCACAGATAAATCTTAAACTTCTGCCATAGCACTTTTTCCTCTTATGTATTTCAAATTACTTTAAGATTTTTGTATTTTTGGTAATTGAGCTTTATACATAAGGAAGAAAATCTGAAAGTTCCTTTCCAGAGGTACCTGATTAATTGTACCATTGATGTTACTATTAAATGCCTGAAAAGGATTAAATTACAGGAATATAATGTCTGCAAGTTTAATACATGATCATTTAAAGTCAACTGTTAATCACTTTGCATAGTTACCTCTCATTGTATCATTACAAACATTGAGGAATGTTATTTCCTACTTTGAATATAAGTAAAAGTTAAATATAAAGCTAGAACTTTAACATTGTTTTGTTTCTAATGTAATTTCTGACATGAATAAATACTTAAGGGTATCAGTAAGAGGTTAGGAATTTTGTCCTTCTTCCACTGAAGAAAGCTAAGAGTTAATTGATTTAGGCTTTTTTGGGAGGGTATGGGGGGTGGTAGAGCATGCCCTTGTGTAAAATACTCACTGGGATAAAGTGCCATAAACCATAACTTCAACAATTAGATTTTGCACCTAGGTGTAGATGATAGACAAATAGCCTTTATTACAAGCCATATTAATCCATTGCAATTGAGAATATTGGCCCAATAGGCCACACTGTCAAGAAATTCCCAAATTCCTCCTTCCCAAAGAGCCCAGGCTGTGCACCTGGGGGGCAGCAGCCTTTCAGAAAGGGACTATTCTGTGAATTTAGAAAAGGATGGCACTCTGTCTCAAGCATTGCAGGAGGCCATGCCTAGTGTTTCAGTTCTTAATAGCAGATTGAAGAAGCACAGATTTAAAACAGGTTTGAAGTTTAATGACAGAAGGCCTTTCTCCACTGTCTCCTTTCTTCAGGTCAGTAATAGAAGCAGCTTATGTGCCTTTACTGGAGATACAGGTTACATTGTTCACATCCAGATGTTTGTTTTTTCAATACAGCCAAAATAGCTTCAAATTAAAAAAACACCAAGCCACTAAAATAATTTCTCTTCCTTTTTTCTGTAGTCTGAAAGTAGTATTCAAAGGGACCTCTGATGATGTCCAGTTTAATTTCATCCCTCCAATGATTTTCCCAAATCATCCTTTTACTCAAGTTGAAATAAAAACTAGCTTATGATTAATCAAGCTCAAATACTAGTTACAAGCCTAAACTGAACAGCAGTCTTTCCTGGTGACTGAGTATTTTAGTAGGTATTACTAGCAATTTGTTCTCTAAAATATATATATATTGCAATAAATTAAGATTGTGATCAGAATTAGTCCCTGAAGACCTAAAAAATGCAGCATAAAAGCTTCTAGAGGTGGGCATGCTCTATACAGCATGATCATCAACATGTGTTTGTGATTGCTTTGTTTACACTTCTAAAAGCAGCAGTTTTTAAAGCACACTTTACAACTAGATTTCAAGTGAGAACTGGCTAACAAAGTTTAGTATGTGAACACTGTAAGTAAAACTTCCAAGGACACCAAGCTATGCTCTAAGCAAACCTTTATACCAAAGGAATTATTAAAAGCCTGAAGTGGTCTCATTGGTGGAGCAGTTATGTATCTTCTTCTGTTTTATTATATTAAAACTTAAAATTTCTTTGGAGACTAGCAGAGCTAGGCTGTGTTCAGGGTAAACTGACACACACTAGGTTAAAAAGAAATAGTGTGGTACATTAAAAAAGGTCACAAATACTTTTTCCTGATGTGATTTCCCAACATCAGCACAATTTCATGACAACAGCAACTTTAGAAAGTAAAACAGGAAGTAGCTTCCTCTTTTTGTGGCAACAGTTCAATTTTTTCTAAAAAAACCTCAACAAACCAAAACGCCAGCATTGTGTATAGATACCTTTCAGTTATTTTAATCAACTTTTTGCCACGTTTCTGTTCTTATACAAAGACTTGCAATACAAAAATAATTGTTCAAGTGTTAAAAGTTCATTGAAAACAATGAAATACAATGAAAACTCAGATTCAGTAAAGTCAAATTAGATTACTTTAATTTCATAATCTACAAGTATCTGTACATTTTACGTATACAGTCCTTTCTGTTTCCACATACATTTCATTTACACCATTCAAAGTCAACTATGTTCAAGGGATAAAGTGTACATTAGCTCTTTATGCTACTGTCTACTGAAGTTGAGAGCATATCACTCATCTCTACTTGTCAGTTTGTCTCTTTAAAACACGTATAAAGGCATCTCTTGGTACTTCCACATTGCCAATTTTTCTCATCAGCTTCTTCCCTTCTGCCTGCCTCTTTAAAAGCTTCATTCTTCTTGTAATGTCTCCACCATACTATGTATGAAAAGGAAAAACACTGTAGTAAGCTTAAATGCAACTACATTACATTCCAGCAACACCAGATTCAAGGACTTAAAAAAAGAAAGGCTAGTTATGTTATGACAAAAAATTATTCTATACTCCAAATAGTTATCCTACAAGGCCACTAGTTAAAAAGAAGGGACCAAGTATGTTCATTTGGATAACTGAGAGCTGAATTTGGTTACCTAAATATGTACACTCACATAAACCTGGCTGACATTAGACACAACCTGTCTGGGACCAGCAGGAGGACTGGGGCATCTTGACCAGCATTAGGTGCTTATGTCTAGACAAAGTAACTGAACCCTCATACAACCTTGGACAAACACCATCCTGCATAAGTGCCTAGCAGAAAAACTATGTAATTGTGAGAAAGGGACACTTGTTTAATTTCTTCCAATATGTTTTCTTCAGAAAGTTACAAAAAAGATAACGAAGCACCATCACGTTTTTCCTACAGTTTGTCTAGTCTTGTTGGTAGACAACTATTGCATATTTAAGGCCTTGTCATGACATATTACTGAAAATCTAAGGAAAAGTCAGTTTAGGAAATGTGAAGTTACACATATACGTATGTACATACATACATTTACTATAGGTCTACAACTATTAAAAAACTGTGAGGGGACAGGAGTGAACAGATACACTGTTGCGTGCACTGTGTGTAATTTTGGAAAAGCTGTTACTCTTTCTGATCCAGTGTCTTGCTGCAACTAGAGATTTCTTAAGTTTAATTTTAAAATAAAAAGTTACAAGTATCTTATAATATTCCACTGACACTTAGGGGCACAAGTAGAACATGTGCTTGCTGGGGTTCTAGGAAAATACCGGCCTATTATATTAGCAAGACTTAGGTTTACATATATAAAAAACATTAAAAACAAACAAACAAAAACAATCCACCTACACATTTTGCCACAACATTTTTTCTGTATGCTTTCAGCCTGTAAAATAAAACAACATGTATATGTTAACACATTAGAACATCTCCTATATGTGAGGATAAATATCAAGTTGTCAAAAGGCTAAATGTTTATTTTTTACTAGTTTTATAATAATGGACTAATGATATTTTGGAATAATGACATTTTGAAATTCTGTACAGAGAAGACAAAGTTCTAAATAAAATTATTTACATTTCTCAGTTCTAGAAATAACCCTTTGGGGATGTATATACATAAAAATTACAATTGTGTCTTTTTGACTAGGATTTCTGCTATGACTCTCAGTAAGTGTTACATATACATGAACATAGGTATGTACACCCAAATTCTCACAGCACCCCTGCTTGGATCCCTACCTTTAATCTTTTACCACAATTTAAATCCTATTTAACAGCACCAGAAAAAAATGTGTCATGAAACACAACATCAAGGAACCAGTTTGCTCTAAAATAAGTGAGTGCTGCTAAGAAATAGCTGCGCGTTCAGCTTGCAATGCATTTCCTTTAGAATAGCATAGTTCAGTATTTTTTTTGCTGACTCTCCCAGAGATTAAACTATTCCACAATTATCTATTTTTTTTCAGTAGAAAGAAACTTTTTCTACTGCCAAATCACAGAATTTTAGGGGTTGGAAGGGACCTTGAAAGATCATCCCTCAGTTCCCCTCAAAAGAGAATCTCCTACAACTACCTTCCTTTTGTTCTTAGTAGAGGCAGTCCTAATGCATGGGGCAGACTGCCTCGGCAACTCCCTGGACAGACCTTTGTCAGTAACCTCAGTTACCTGATTTTCCTGATCCAGGGCCACATACCTGTTCTGTAAGGGCACACGTGAAGGTGAGGGAAGCCGGGAGTGGGTTCACCTGTTGCCTCGAGCAGGGACCCACTTCCAGTTCCCCTCTTGTCTCAGGTCCCCTACCTCTGCCAGGTGACAGGAAGGCAGAGGATCCTCTACTTCTCATGAAGCCTCCACCCTAAGACAGAGTTCTTACCTTGAGCCAAGAGGAGGCCTGTGCCCTGCTTCACGCGCTCTGCCTGTGCACCCTGCCTGCGCAAACTGCCGCGCCAGGCCCTGTTTGCCTACTCCTGGTCGCTGCGCTCCCCAGGGGCTGCTCTTCTACCTGAGGGGCTCACGCCACCATCTCTTTGCCTCTGCCCACGGTGAGTCAGAGCTGCCGCTCCCCAGAAGCTCTCACTCCCTGCCCAGGGACAGGGGCTGGGACTGACTCCCTCGCACTCTCTCGCCTTCCTTCCTCGGTTTTGCAGAGGGTTTCCTTGCAGTTTAGCTGCTGCAGAAGGGGTCCACCAGCATGATCCCTCGCTCTGGTGTCCCTTGCCTCAGTGGCTTCACTGAAGTGGCCAAAGAGGAAGTGGAATATATGGCTGTTATAAGTTACACTCTACAGAGTAAACAGAATGCTGATCAGAAGCAATTTAATATAAAAATACTTTTTTTTTCAATTAAATTTATACAAAGTCCTTAGTCATAGCCACAGCTTAAATGTATTTTTGTTTTTCAAGATGTCCGGTAGCATATACAAGAAAAATACAACTTTTAAAGTAAAATCAAGGTACTGTAGCATAATAAATAATTTATTTAGGTAAAACATTAAAAGTCTGTATTTTAAGTAGCTTAAAATAAGAAAAAAAAAAACAAAAAACACAACAAAAAACAGTAGAGAAACAGAAGGGCTTGGCTTACGTTTCTCTTGCAATGATTTTCTTGCCAATAGCAGCCTGGATGGCTATTTCAAACAATTGTCGAGGTATAGCATCTTTTAAACGTTCACACAGGAATTTACCAGTAGTATGTGCCTTATCACTGAAAAAGAAAGTCACCAGTGTTTTCAGAAAGAATTTCAACGCCAAAACCACAGTAATGTACTTCTGTGATCTGCTAATAAAAATATCCAGCTATATCAAACATCTGCATATATTTCAGGTTTTGAAAAGAGAAAATGACAAAAGGTCTAAAGAAGCTGCTAAACAGGTACTTTCATAAGCCACTGAAAACAAACGGGTCTTTTCTCCCTAAGAACATCCATATTTAGCAAACACTTTTAGCAACATACAGCTGAAAATGTTTTTATATGTTTTCATGTAGAAAAAAAAGTGACTCCTTGCTACCTGTATGTATAAAGCAAACAGTTTAAGCATGAAGCACTTGAGTAATGTTGATTAAGGACTGCACTTTTAGAATATACAGATGTTTATAATTAGGGCAAGTAATAGTACTGAGTTTACAGTAATCTCAGTAATTCTTTCTCTATAGAAGTAATTCAGCATAATAATTTTTATAGAGACAGATGTAATCTATTTACAGTGAGAGAGCTCTGAGAGTAATTGAAGCTGGAGCAGAATAAATGCTGTCTACAATTAAAAAAATAATCTATAATCTAAAGCTAAAATAAAGGATATTACAAGTTTTAGTGCACAAAACCATTCATAGGTGCAAGCTAAATTGACCAAGAAATGTATCTTAAAGCAATAACTGACTTCTGCAATGAGTTTCATTTGCCTGCGTCAACCTTTTAAAGTTCAGGAATTCCAAGGATTTCAGCATTGCAGTTACAGAAAAAAATATGAAAATATACACGTTTAGCAACAAGTTACTATTTTAAGAAGGACAAAACCAAAACCAAATCCTATAAAAGTTGATCTCAGGATTACTGACAATGGAATTACTGGGAACATTTTTATTTTTTTTTCAGTAGTAAATAATAAATGCCATAAACAATTCATCTAGCATCTCCAATATTGGTCTGTATTTAAGTTGTTCCAACTCCATAAAAGTCTGCCATTTTGCATTTCCTTCTCCTTACTGCCTTACACTACCAGAAAAATATATCTAGCTCTTAAATGCCTCTATTTTTCAAATAATCTCCAGAAGTTGTAATATGGGGAAATCCTTAATACACATTTGTCCTATAGAGAGTAATACATATATATTTTTTCATTGTGTATTAATAGGAAGCCTTAAGTCTTTGGAACACAGAATCCAGTCAACCTGCCTGTGTACGATTGTTGCCAGTTCTTCAACTGGATTTCCATTTATAAGAATATCCATTTTGATAAGGTCTGCTGCCTGGTATCCTGCATCTTCATAATCAAAACTAAACAAAAGGAGTTTAAAAGTTAGTAATGATTTGTAAAAGTTACATTCTGCATTCCTTGTTCTATAAATTTCAAGCTTTAGACTCATTTCTTAATAAAACATTCAAAGTTTTTATTAAAATAGTAACACAGTTTTGAATAGTCACTCAGTACATCTCCCATATGCAAGACTGGAATAGAAATTAAAGTTAAGTAGAATTAATTCAAGTAAGACTAGATTAGCACCACCATCATAAAAGAGCATTCTTCACTTGTGCCCTTCCCTGTCTTCTCCTGTAAAAATTTTTTGTTCCCACTCACCTCAGGGTGTGGGGGGAGAGGTTGGTGGGAGGAGAAGAGGATGCAGAGGAGGTAGTTACCTCGCATAACCAGAAGACAGAGACTTAAGAGCATCATAAAAATCCACCACGATTTCATTCAGTGGAAAGAGGTATTTTAGCATAATCCTGCGTTCATCAATGTACAACATATCCTTCTGGACTGCCCTACGATCCTAGACAAATAAAATTTGTTTCAGTTTCCCTTGTAAGAAGTTTTCTACAAATAAATAGAAATGAAATTAATATAAACAGATATCCAGTTACACAAGAGAACACCCATATTCTCAAGGCCCAAAGCAACTTTCTTATTGGTATTTTGTTAAAGCCCCAGAACAAACTGCAGCACCATAATAAATGACATGGTTGTAACTGAACTTGACAAATATTTATGTCTATCCTCTCTAAAAGCCAAATTTCTGAAATCCTTAGCAGCTTCTGCTTACTGCTGCCTTTTCAATGTGCAATTATTTGTGCATTAAATCTCACTGAAATTACATTTTCACATACATTGGCGTATTACACAGTAGGACTCGCTCTTTCACTCCAGGAGGGTGTTCTTACATTTATTTTAGAAATTCTTTAAGAGATTTTATATTTCAGTGTACTGACATACAAGTACTGTACTCTTTTACATTATGCATTTGAAATGTGAAAAGCTAAGAAAAATATGGTGAATTATATAAAGACAATATGCATGGCAATTAAAAAAATTTTAGTTAAAAAGTATTCTAAATACGCTTGGAGAAGTGTGTTTGGCCATCTGAGAAGATACATGAAGCCTCAGTAAAGTGCTGACAGAAGTCTTATTTCCATTAACATACCCCTAAATAACAATAGATCTTATTTTCCTGCTGCACATTTCCATTCTTTCAGGAAAATAAAACTAGCTATCCATTTTTCTAGTATGGGGTGCTTGACCAGGTACTTTATTGTCACTGAGCTTCATCACTAATTTTCAGATTTGTAGTTCAGAAATTATTTTTACACAGTTTAAATAATTTTAAAGAAAAATATTTTTTAATAATTACTGTCAAAGATACTCTTTAAGTACTACTATCTAGTATCTTACTACCTAGTGTCTTCACTTAAAGTATAATATGAACAGCTTAAAAATGCAAATAACAAAACTTAACCTATATACCAACCTGACACAAAGCAATTATTTTCCCAATATATTCTTGAGGTGTTACAATAGTGCCAAGAACAGTTGGCTCTAAGTACTCAGATACTGAAAGCTTATCAGGGAACTGTGCAGGGTTGATAATAGTAACCTCTGCTTTACCATATTCCTGGAAACAAACAAAACAGATACTGTATTTTTACAAATTACAATACTGAATAGCAAAGGAGTAAAAAATAGCTAAAAAATGAAAAAAAAAATTCCCATTGCTTGGAAACACTTGTGAATTATGCAACACAAATTTATATCAAGCACAATTTTAAAAAAGATGTCTGCATCACATACAGAAGACCCTGATCATCACGTCTTTAAATATTATTATATAGAAAGATTCTAGGAATTACTTAGGAAAATGTTTTTTTAAGAGTTTTATCCAATTAAGTTTGAAAAAGAAGTGCTTAGAACTAAGACTACAACCACCTAAGGTTATCCACAGAAATAAAAAAAGCCTTTCTATCTTTCCACCTCTCTCTTGCCTGTAGAGGAACGGATCTTCCTTCTTACTCATTGTGATCCTGCAACAAATGCATAAGGCACAGCTTCAGCTACAGATTTCCTCCAAGTGTTCTGCAGTTTGGTGGTAGGAACATTGTTCTATAAGTAGAACTTCAGGTTCAGGCTCTCTTACACGCTGAAGTAGGCTTAAAAATTTAAGGTTTTTTATTCCTGTACAAGTGCTTTCATTGCCTATTTCATGTAGTCAAACATCCTGGATAAGGGCTGGAGTTACCATTCTGAAGCAAGAATAAAAGGAAGGTCATGCTTCTTAATGTACACACAACCTTCCCAGCACCAAAGCAAGTGATTGTATCATTTCCACTGACAAGGCAGCATTCCTAAACAATGACCCTATTTCCAGCACTACTTGAAAACAGGGTCCCACACCAGCAATCCAATAATCGCTTATGCACCAAAGGTGTCAACAACTTTATTCATAGCTGCTACATTGCCTAAGCAAGAAGCCAGAACAACTGGAGAGAAAAAGGGTCTATGCCTTACACCTTGCAAGTACAGCAACCTTTCTTATACAAGGTGTTTGGAATTTACAGGTTTTCTGTACTGTTTATAGAGGTATACGTTAGATGAAAATGAGACAGCCTATTTCACAGAATCATAGAATGCTCTCAGTTGGAAGTGACGTTAAAGATCACCTAGTTCCAACCTCCCTGCATGGGTAGGGACACCTCCCACTGGACAAGGTTGCTCAAAGTCCCATACACCCTGGCCTTGAACACCTCCAGGGAGGGGCCATCCACAGCCTCCCTTGGCAACCTGTTCCAGTGCCTCACCACCCTCACAGTAAAGAATATCTTCCTCTCACTACAAGCCCTTGTAGAAAGTCCCTCCCCAGCTTTCCTGTAGGCCCTACAGGTACTAGAAGGCGGCTACAAGGTCTCCTTGGAGCCTCCTCTTCTCCAGGGACCCTCCCATCAGAAGATGCTCCTAAGTGTACCTCTGTCTCTCAAACCCAAGCACAGTAATTTTATGTGTACTCAATTCAACTAGGTTTGCACCTGCCTGTTTCAGTGCGATCAAAAACTCACTTCTCTTCATCAGCCCCTGCCAGTCTACAGTAGCATTACAAGCTATTCCTAAAATCATTTGTTTTCTGACTGATAAAACCTGGAAGATTATTTCACCTGCTTTAAACTCAGTCCAATCAGTACGCACTTATAAGAATATAGCAAGAAATGTCTCCTTTATTCTTTTCATGTTGTAACACTTGTCTTTGAAAATAATGAGAGTGCTTGAAGTGCAAGGGGAACAGAAAGTTAACATTCTTAAAAAAAGACCCATTAAAATAAAGTTTTAAGTTGAATACTGGTGTTTGTAATGTTTACTATAAAATAAAGTAATAGTCTACATTAAAAAGAGAATGTTTATGTGAGACTTAAGCTGCTATTTACATAAAGCTGTAATTAATTCAGCATACCTTTATCAACCTCGCAGAGGAAAGAATAGCTTTATATGGAACTGTAGGTGCAGTCAAAATGACAGACATGTTATACTCTTGCTCCAAACGTTGATTAAAAACTTCCATATGCAAAAGACCAAGGAAACCCAACCTGGGAAAATAATACCCTGTTGGTGAAAATGTTTGTATATTCCCTTGAATTTCACAGTGATTTGTTTTTGGTTTTTTCCCCTCCAGTATGTTTACACTGCTAGTCTGGTACTATCAGGCAGAGAAAGCTAATCTCCAAAAGACCAAATGATTCTACAGCTGAATAATGAGTCTTTGCAAACAAAACCTATCATTCACAATAAATATTCTATACAAACGCAGAACATAAGAAAACCAAATCCTTTTGATCTTTACCTATCATTTATTTGAATTAAAATTCCTAATCTTGAATTAGTTTTAATTCAACCTTCAGTGACTTAAACTTGCATTCTCAATTTACAAAAATTAAAGCAGTATAAAAGCCTCACCTCCATCCTGCTCCTAAGGCAAGGCTGCTGTCACGATGAACAGTTACACTGGAGTCATTCAATGTCAGCCTTTCCAAAGCACTTTTGAGATTATTATATTCTGTTTGATCTATAGGATACATTCCTGTCAAAACATATTAGAATTGATGTGATAGACAACTTTACCTAGTGTGTACTTAGCTTTCAAACACACTTCTTAAAGTGAACATAATAATGAAACCAGATTAGTATACTTTCTTCTCCAACTTTAAAATTGTAACAAGGAATATGAGGATTTATTTTTTTTTTCCAAAAAAATAAGTTAAAATGTAGTTACATTTTAGATTACCTCAGAAAAAGAGGAACTGACATTCAAACATAATGCTAGGGGTACTGTACTCATCTAATACTTCAGAGATGTGGAAGATGCACAAAGTGTAAGTTCTGTTTTGCAGGGCTATGGTGTAAACATATAACTTAAGCATAAATTAATAAGCAGACAAATTTCACTGAGATGTTCCTTCAAAGGTAAAAGTGAACAGTGAAAAGAAGGTGTCACGTCTAAGAAAGCTGCAAATGTTTCTGTATTTTTTTTGAAACTCGTATGAGCAACTGTGTAATTATGATGTGAATCACATTTTCCACTGTATTGCTTTTCATATTACCACATGCTCAGAAAATGTTGATTGCTCTCCACCAAGAAGCAACACATGTGCATACAAAAACCCTTATTTACAGGATCACACTTTCCTACATTCACTGACAGACCACCTTATCTCCGTGAGACAATTCAAGTGAGTTTTACACATCCTCCCACAGCAAGTCTAGAATGTGATTGACAGTATTTATTTTTTCTAAAGCCATCTTCCATAGTATTGTAGTAGTTAATGAGCTGGTGGAAACAGTTCAATAGAACTTTTTAAGCTTAAAAAGTAAAATATTTTACAAAATCATTCTGAATATTTGCTTTGGCAGTTTACCACATTTAATGAAAAACAGCTAGTAATTTTTAAAAGAAAAAAAAATCACAATAATTATGGAAACCTGATTATCAAGATGACAAATTGCCAAAAGTAAACTTACTTTTTAGAAGTCTCATCCTTCTCTTCCAGCTATCAAGTTTACTGGCATTGTAAGCAATAATCATAGCTAAAAATATATGTGAGCCTTGTATTCAAATAAAACCAGTCTGCATCTACTATTAATTCCGTCTCTTAAGCGACAGGGAATACAAAACTATGTAACACACAAAAGGTATATAAATGACATGCCTATGTAGCGTAACTTCACTACAATTCTAATCCTCACAATTCTTAATAGCACATATATTATTTTAAAAGCTCTAATAGCTCTCTTGCTCTTGTCACTGGAAAGAAGTAATTCCACTTTATACCAGTTTAGTCCTCACCTGCAAAAACCATTGGCTTCGCTGACTTAAAGCCAGGCAAAGGCTCCACTGGCTGTTTATACAAAAACAGCGTGTCTCCTATTTGGGCTTCTGTTACTTCTTTCATTCCAGCAATCACGTAGCCCACCTGTCCAGCATATCTAAATAAAATTGGCATTATATGGACAGGCTTCTTGGCATTATCAGCATTTCCACTATTTTCCCCACTTGACTTAGCTCATTTGGAAATTCCATTAAATTATCCTCCCAAAAGCTCACACACAGTCCGAATGCCAGATCTAAGCTCTTTCTCCTCCTAGTTGTTTTATCTAAAGGGATAAACTGTTGACCCAAGTACTTCTGTTTCTGTTATAGTTAAGCAGTACATTTATAGTTTTGGATTTTTAATTCTGTGCTACTCCCAGTTTGAAAGCTGGAGCTAGAAGGAAGCTCTCTGGGCCCTAAAACAGAACCAGAACAGTTCCCATCTGCCACCACAGCAAGTTTTGTATACTAAGTGGCAGAAACCACAAAAACCAAATAGTTTCCATCAGCATATAATGCTGTTAGAAAAGGAACCCCTGACACATAAAGAGCAAAATACAGTGTACTGGTATTGGCTAGAGAGGAGCAACTTTCTTCACAGCAGACTGGCAAGGTTCTGCATTTTGGATTTGTGACTAAAATGGTGTTGACAAAATATGAATATTTTAGCTGTTGTTGAATGTGCTTGCACAGAATGAATGTTTTCTCTGTTTCTCACTCTGCCCCCCCCATCAAACAGGCTAGAGGTGGGCAAGAGGCTGGGAGGTAACAAAGGCAGCAGAGGACCTAAAGCGACCAACGGAGTATTTCATGCCATATAAAGCCATGCTTGACAATAAAAAACAAGGAGTGTAGTCTTTGGCCATGACTTGTTGACTAGCAGAGTGCTGGTCTGCTTATGGAAGGTAGCGAGTGGAAGGTAATTACCTTTGCATTGTGTTGCATTTGGTTTTATTTCTTTTCTTTTTCCTTCACTTACTAATCTATCTTTATATCGATCCATGAGGCTTTCCTCACTTGTGCTCTCCAAATTCTCTCCCTCATCGCACTGGGCTAGAGGCACTGAGCAAGT
The DNA here is from genome assembly GCF_020740795.1 of Apus apus. Taxonomy (NCBI): domain Eukaryota; kingdom Metazoa; phylum Chordata; class Aves; order Apodiformes; family Apodidae; genus Apus; species Apus apus. The sequence continues at coordinate 89,616,340 of NC_067285.1, forward strand.
GGCTGGTTGGGTGGGTGCTAAGTTACCATCTGGCCTCAACCCACCACACATGGTGATGTCGTCTCACTGAGAATCTCCCAAGAAAGTCATTTACACATACTTGGATGCAAAATGATAGAACTTCACTAATTCTAAGTACCTGATTTTCTTCCCACTGCTGCAATGATGCGCCAGTTTCTGGAAGCTGTTGCATTCATGGATTTTAACTTTTCCACCCTCAAAATATGCTGCAGCAATAACTAAGATGAAGCCCCATTCCCTTCCACTCTCAAACAAAGTAGTTCCTAGAAATAAATTGGACAGCTGAATAAGAACATCAAATGGTACTCTTAAAACACGAGCTGTCCAGGTGTTCCATGTGCTACAGAAGATAGAATGGCTTCCTCTCCCTAGTAGTGCTCAAAAAGCAATCCCCAAAAGTTTCTGCCTCAGCAGGCCCCAAATGAAAAAGACTGACATTGAGCATTACACTACAGGATGCAGGATTTTGTATCTTACACCAATTTATTATTTGTTACACTATAAGAAATTCTTACTTACAGCTTATGTGTTGGCTGTTCATTCGGAGTCAGAATTCCAACTTCATTCACTTCATATCTTTTCTTTGTGTGTGCAGACACAATTTTATGTCCTTTCTGAATCTCCCCACCAAAGAGTGCAATGTTAGCTATGACACCTCGGTAGTGGTCAAAGGTGGAGTCAAATACTAAGGCTTTTAATGGATCAGCAGTTTTACATTGGGGTCTGCCACAAAAGTATTTCAAACAATATATTAAGCAGTGTGCTTTTCATTCAATGTTGATTTAGCACTCCCACCCCAAAAACTTTCATATTAATATAAAAATATCAAGTAATTTTAACTAAACACATACCAGACATCATTTCAGTGTTTCACTGTGTACTATCAAGCAAATCTTGACATTTTATTTCCCCCATGTGCAACAGCAGTACGAATAGAATAAAACCAAATGTATATACATCATACGTATTTCACAAAAGGTAAAACTGATGCTTTAAATATTTTACTGCTGGGGACAATAAAAATTCAGTTAGATTCCAACAGCTCAGTTCTTAAAAAAAGTTGTCTACTTATATTTCCGTTTTGCCATCTTTCATGGAAACCGAATCTCACAATTTTTATTGTGGTTTCTTTATAATTATTAACTAACAGGAGGGCTACCATTATTAGTTAATAGTAGGAAAAAAGAATGAAAAGCATTATGCTGATTGAAACTGAACTATAATTTAGCAGCTTTGTCAAGTTGTTAGATGAAAGCCTATTTTAAAGGTTGGGTTCAGGATATGAAACTGAACACAGCAGTTTTTAACAATGCAAAGTTAAAAAACAGTAACAGCAGACATCCTCAAACACTGAGTTTCAAGAAGCTGTTGAAACTTGAAACATAAACAGCCATTAAACCATCACCTTTAGTGACTTACCTCTCGTATTTCATTTCAGACTGAATTAATTTTCCACACCCACTTAAGAACAAAGAATTCTTCTCTGCTGATATTCACACATTCGTTTTGTAAAATCTATCTCAAATCTAAAGTGTAATTTTTTCTGATTAGCAATTTGAAACTGACTTAACCAGCTCCAACATTAGATTTCTCCCATGTCTTTATAAAGCATTGACTTTAAATCAGAGTAAGTGCAAAACTACTGCCAATATAGTGTAAATCCAATTCATGATTCCCTAATTCACTTTACAAGGTTTCATATTAAATACAGACTTACGGAGGAATCTTCTCAATGACCTTTTGAAGAACTTTTTCAACATTTGTTCCTTGTTTAGCAGAAATCTAAAACAAGTCCAACAGCAATTATGTAAGACGTGTCTTATACTCATTCATTATTGATTAATAAACTTCACAGTTTTGCTGCCCATGGAGAATACTAGTCATAAAAGCACCCTGAAGCACGCTTTAGAATGCTATTACTATAATATGTTTATTTCATTATTAATTATTCTGTAAATTCTTTTTTGTCCCTAGTGGCAATTATTGTTACAGGAATAATGAAAACAATTTATGGACTTAAAATGAGGAAGAATTTAAAATATATCTCATGTCATTCATCAAGTCATACTAGAATTTTCAACTGAGAAGTATGTTCTTCACCTTGTTTTCCATGACTTTAAAGAAATTTATGTACATCAGACAAAGACAGGCAACATCTTGTTGACTTACTGCACATACATGTCTTTCATTACCTAAAAAGTAGATATTGAAATATAATCAGCCATGTTATAAAACTTCGAGAGATCTTACCCTTACACATTCATCTATAGGGATATCAAAGAGTTTCTCAATTTGTTTTTCAACTCTTTCAGGGTCTGCATTCTTCAAGTCAATCTGAAAAACAAAAAACTGTTAAATATATAGGCAATCATGTCTGCTATATGAGCCAACACTGTAGTTTCCAAATGTACAAGTCAAGGAATCTTTGTAAGTAAATACTGGATGTCTTCACAAAAAGATCAAGAGTGACTTTAGAAAAAGTCTTGTTTGCTGCAATTCAGGAAGGTTTACCTCTCTTACTAGACTACTTTTATTTGCTTGATTAGGCAAAACACATTTGTCCAAGGGCTGGTACAAATCTTTCTCTTACAAAGTAATTCGAAAGCACAAATGCTACCTATACAGCTTGTAGGGTCAAACATTAAATGCAATATACATCTACAAAAAGCAATGAAAGCTGAGCAATAATGAATCCTGTTATTCCAATCATACGGTCCACAAAAACTGTATAAATCACAACATTTGGTCTTCACTTAAATCTAAGACTACACTTTTGAAATATTGAGCTGCTACTCATGTAATCTCACCTGTGTATCATAATTAACAAAAAGAAAAAAACACTAAAACACACGGAAGAATATACAATCATAGTGAGAACCTTTGCAGTTACTTCTGTAAAAAGCCACTCTAAGATTTACCAGAAAAAATATGTAAAATAGAAGGAATCTAAATATTTGTTAAATGGTGCACTTAAATTAAGATGGGCTACAGATTTGTTACATATAACCCCAACTATCTAAGTTCTCCCTAGCCACACTCCTTTCTATCCACAGAGTCTTAAGTGTTCTCAGGTTAAAGCATCAACTGAGAAGTGACACAGACACATATTGCTAAGGCAAGTGCACACATTAAAAATGCAAGGCAATCTAAGTTCACACTGACAGCCTTCTAAATCACTCACAACTGTAACTTCTAATATGAAAACGACAGCTGTTAAAAATTTGGTATTTCAAAAAGCAGTATTGGTACTGTTCTTAAGCCACATCACAACCAGCCTGCATGAAGAGCACATGTAGGTTGATCTGCACCCTTCTGGCCATTCATGCCCAAGTGCCCCTACCAGCTAAATCTTCTCACTGGTATTTAACATCAAGTCAATTTGAAATGCCACAGCTGTAGCTTATTCTCTAGACGGTACTGAGTATTACCTAAGTGGTCAATTGTTTTTCATACCATAGGGCTTGTTTGCTTCAAACTTGAAAAAACCTGAAATTTTCAGCAATTACTATAAAGTATTAAACAGCCAGCAAATACATAAAGTTCTGATTACATTCTAGTTATGTTTTCATTATGTACTTCTATTTGAGGACACATTTCTTACCTATCTTCTACACTTTTAAACAACCCAACTATTTAACAGGAAATTCTAAAACCTTTATTACCTTATTTATGACAGGAATTATTGCAAGCTGTGCTTCAAAAGCGAGATAGAAGTTTGCCACTGTCTGAGCCTGAATACCCTAGAAAATAAGCAGTAAAAAAAGTTTAGCTTGGAATCTTCCTGAGATTTGATAGGCTTTTATTTGTTTTAGGCATACTATGCAATATAAGATTTCTTCAGTATTCTATCCACTCCTTCACTTAGGGGATGGAAAATAAGTAAAGGTTATTGATTACACACGTTGCCAAGAAAGAAAACAACATTCCTAATTATAATTTCTCATAATCTGAATGTAAGTAGACAAATTAATAACACTGTATGTGTGACCACTTACATTACAGATGACATGGTATTATTCATCCATTATGTGCCAATAACATTTTTTGTGTATGTCATTTATTTCTGAATAGCCACAATCACAACAGGCACCTCAAAAACAGATTTTTGTCCACAACAAACTACTCACAAATGGACTAAGACAAAGAAAAAGGGATGTTTAGCATGGTAATAAGAATGTAGTTACTCCAGAGGGCAGGAACATTCCTTCAACTTATTCTACATTTTTTTTCAAAGATAAATAAATTTATTCACATGTAGCTTACAGCATCCTTTAATGTTGCCAGTATCAGCTTGTTTTACAGGTGATCGAAAATACGACAAAAATTAGTTATAAACTAACAGCGTGGTTGGCTGAACAAATCTTCAAGATTTCCAACAAGAAACTAAAGGTATCAAATCAATATTAGTGCAATGGCTAGAAGTTGTCCAGACTGCCATTTGCAAAGTTCAAACTCTGCAAGTAAACAAGTAGGATCCGATTCTTCACTAATCCTATGCTTTTATTGCTATGTCATGGGAACTGCAGGATCTATCAACACACAAGTATTTGTATCTAGATTTTTTTTAAAAACTCCCATTACTCTTCTTCTGTAACATAATACTTCTGTGGAGATAGAGACCACGGACAAAAACACTGACATAAAAAATTACAAAAAAACCCGCCCAATTTCCTCTAGCTTGCTTAAAGAAACTGCTGAAACTCACAGTAGAAAGTAAGAATTCAGAACTCTACCTCATTTGCATCCACTACAAGTATGACACCTTGACAGGCAGACAGCGATCGTGATACTTCATAGCTGAAATCTACATGGCCCTGTGGAGAAAATAAATGTTTACAATTTCAGGTATTTCTATACTTTTTTGGCAGAAATTTCTACATTAAAATGTTATCATTTGTATAGATGCTCACAAATCTTATTTAAAAAAGCAACACTGAATAAACACAAAGCCAGAAATCTCCTGCTGTTACTTATAAAGACATTTAGCTTTCCATGATTTAAACACTGTTTATACTTAACTTACTGGTGTGTCAATAAGATTTAAGAGGTAATTTACTCCATCATGATTGTAAAAGAGAGATGCAGATTGTGCTTTAACTGTAATTCCTCTTTCACGTTCCACTTGCAGTTTATCCAGCACTTGTTTGTTACGGTCAGTTTTAGCAATTGTTCCTTAGATTAAAAAAAAGAAAAGTTTTATTACCTCATTTACTGTATTAGCTCTCAAAAAAAAAAAAATTCTTGAAAATGCCATTAACCAGGAAAACATGGGACTTGCAGCTGCAAATGACCTTATTAAGCTAAATTTTCATTTTCATTACAAAATAAAATTGTGCTTCCCCTCTTAACATTTGTTATATAAATTTTACAGATGAAGTTATATAAAATAATTTACTGAATAAGCAGGATACGACACATCATGTAAGTCTAAATCAGAAATTAAGAAGTAGCAAGGATTCCATTCAATGCTAAATAATTTTGATGTTTAAAGAAACTTCACCTCCAATCACTGGAGAAACAGCTCCAACCACTGCAGAACAGCTCTAACCAGTGCCAATCTCAAGGGCAAAAAGAGCATTATTGTACAGCATGACAGATTCTACCACAGGAATCAGGTAAAATTGCCCATAGTGACATAGAGGAGGTAATAATAAAGAATAACTTTAATCAAAAGCTTCTCTCCCAGGTTTTTGTTTTGCTCATCCCTTAAATGAGAAAAGCAAGACACTTCCAAAGGGTATTTCTGAGTAGCTAATTTAAGCTCTGCTCTGAAATTAGTCTCCTCTTGGGAGATACAGCAATTGCTTTACAGCTTACCTAAGATAACCCTCTAAGGCAACCTCTGTGTGTCTCTTCCAAGGAAAGACTAGTTTCAGTCACTCTTAGTTATGAAAAATCCCTTGGCATTTCTGCTTCTCACTTGAACTTTAAAGGGGGGGTAATTTCCTTATAGTCAGCAACACAGAAATAAAAACACTTAAATCCAAGGAACGCTCTGATGAGGACAAAATAAATACCTCCTAAGATGAAAGTAACACAACCTCACCAAAACTTAAAGAGAAGCCAAAAGCAAGTCTAAAGAGCAGCTGAGAATCCATGGAATTTACATTGAATTACTAGCAGTTATTCTACACACTAAATCTAAATCAACATAGGGCTGTATCATATCATATCGGCTTCAGTACCAGTGAGCTCCTCCACCATGAAAGGCAGTTGTTTACGGTTTGCTCTCAAGAGAGCATATCATTATTCTCATCTAAGTACAAGCAGCTTGAAGTTCCTCTCTATTTCGACAACACTTTTGTAAACTACACTCTCCAGAATTCCTAGGTCATGACAGCCCCCCTCTGTCCACCCCAAACACTGGCAGTGAACATCATGAACTTGCTGTGCACTGGTCTAATGCACGACTGGTCAGGAATGACAGGATTAGCATCCTGAACAAGGAAGCACACTCTTTTCTAGTCTCCTTCCAAAATACATACTTTCTGGAGTGAGTTGCACACCTCCTTACTCTAACTTGTAGACAGATCTCAGCCAGAAAGTACATCATATTCCTACCTGTAACACTATGCAACAGATAGCCTAAAAGTACATGACACCTGGCACTGGAAAAGACATTAGAAATTTCATTAAAAATCAAAGCTACAGAAACTTACATGTCATCTTACGTGTCAGAAAAAGGTAGCATAAAACGAGAACGCTTACCTGTGATTTCCAACAATCGGTCTGCTAGCGTACTTTTGCCATGATCTACGTGAGCTATAATGCTGAAGTTTCTAATGCTTTCCACAGGATACATCGACATATCTAATTTTTCCTAAAAAACAGAAATTTATTTTTTTAAACCTTGGCTACAGTCTCTATGTACAACATGACCTGGCCTTTAAAAGAGAATTATCTCTTTTCTCTGTAAGAGGCATAGGTTGAACAGATACACAAAAATTTGCCATCAGTTTTCAAAAGGTTGTAACTTCATTTTAGTTATACATATGCATACATTTATTACTCTGAATAATCAGTAAGCATGCTGGAAAGTGTTGTGAAAGGTACTATGTTCTAATGAATACAGGGAGCTGGAAAACTTAAAATTTGTTAAACTACTAAACATAAGGATTAAGAGAAGTGGATTCAGGGGACCATTAAGGACATCATTCTCCACAGGCATGATAAGAATACAATGACATTACTTAGCAGCTCAGGAGCAGTGACCTTCTCATAAGAAACAAGCAGACTTTGTGGAAAAGAAATCTACTGAGAACACTTATTTTGGCTAAATTAAAAAAAAACAACAACCAACAAACGAACCAGCCAACAGAAAAACAGCCTTTGTTGGTTCACACACAGAGAAGTCCAACATTAAAAAGTTTTATTTGTGTTATCCTGCTCATTCCAAGAAATAGAAGAGTGTGAAGAAAGGTGGCTCCTTTTCAGAGTTTTCAGCGTCAGGAACCAGGAAACCAATGGAAGCAATCAGTTAAACTTGATCGAAAACTCTGGTCACAGACTTTGGAGCTACACGAAGCTTCTCTCTTACAGAGGCTCTGCACGCAGCTCCGAGCCGGGCAGAGCAGCAACAAGCCCGGAGTTCCTTGCTAGCGCCAACAGACAGAACTAAGCAGCACTATCTGCCCCGTCCCTCCTGGGGTTGGAACACCAAGCCTTCCTGTTGCCGAGGGGACGCAAACGCCGCTGCAGCGGGATACGGCTGCTCCAGGATGACCGGCGACCTTCTACACGACGGACCGCCGCCTTGGGCACTCGCTGCAGACCGGCTCGGGGCCGGCGAATCGCCTCCCGCACCCCATCCCTGCGAACTCACCTGGCCGTGGGAGCTGTACAGCCGCTCGCAGGCCACAGGCCCCACGGGCAGCCGGGGCGGAAGGCAGAGCGGGGCGCCGGCAGGGCAGGGGCTCCGCAGGCGGGCCCACCACCTCGCCGTCCTGCCGGCGAGAGCCATCGCGCTGGGGCCGGGCTCTCGCCCTCCACTGTGCGGAGGGGCGCTGGGCAGCCCCAGCCCCAGGGCAGCAGGCGGCCTCCGCTCCGCGCCCCTCACCGCGGGGCTGCCCTTCCTAGCGGCTCCCTGCCTGCTCCCGTGAAGAGCAGAGTTCCTCCCTTCGAACGCAGCGCCTCACGCCCCGGAAGCCCTCCCTCAGCCGACGGAAGGGACCAGCGCTCCGCCGCCTTCCCTCCCCTTCCTCCTGCGGCCGGGCGGGGCTTAGCGGGCAGGGCTGAGGCGGCGGGGGTGGCTGTGGTAGCTCCTTGCACCGCCGTGTCGCGCCGCTCTCCTGTCCGCGGCCGGCGGCTGCCGGGCTGGCTGCTGCCGAGCTGCCCCAGGAGTCTCGTCTCAATAGGCTGCTCGGGGCTGCGGTGGCCCTGGCCGCGCCTTCCCCGCGGCTGTGTGGCTGCTGCCCGCGCCTTCGTGTCGGCTCCACTCGCGCCCCGGCGTGGCTGGGGAACCGGCTTCTTGGCTGGGTCTGAGCCGTGCCTGCAGTCTCCTCCATCGGGCCCGTAGTGCTGCTTCTGAAGTGCAGAAATCTCAGGGGAACTTCCACAGGGCTTTCACCTTGGCTGTTTGTAAAAAAAAAAAATAAAAAAATCGGGAGTTTGGACCAGCTTCAGTTTTGTGATGTCTGAGCAACAGTAGTTCCTGAAATATCTCGGCTGTGGTTTTTTGTTTTTTGTTTTTTTTTTTTCTAGGCTGCCATTAATTATCTATACATCATACAACCTGTGTTTTCACAAATTTAGTAAGTTTTTGGAACTTGTTTGATTTTTTTGTGTGTGTGAAGTTACTCGCAGAAAGAGCTTGACTTCTAGAGTGATGTGGTCTCAAAAGGCTGTGTAGATGTGTCTGTGCAGAGGGCAAAAGAGTTCTGCATATACCGACTTAGGAGAGTGAGGTGAATTTGCTAGCATAGGTCACAGTGCGGTGCTGATCATGTTGAATTCGGGTAATGATGGGCAAAGCGAGTCCTTCAGCAAGCACATGCAAATGGAGTGGGAAAGAGAAGAATATTATTGAATGGAGAAAGTGTGTGACAGGAGCCATGAATCCAAAGCTATTGTCCAGAGCATACTTAGGAACATAGCACCCATATTTGGAGGAAAAACGTTGTTCCTGCTATAAACAAATTAAGTGAGATGCACTATAGGTATTGGGCCACGTGTGTACGGGAACTGAACATAAAAAAATACACAGCAGTACTAGAGTTGCTAAAGGGCTATTGTCTTTACTGTCCCAAGAGGCAAGAATACCAACAAACCTCAGAAGGCACTCTATTAGGAGTTAAACTACTATGCTTTAGAGAATATCTTCAGATATTACCACCGCAGAGCAACATATATAGATACCACATTTGAGGAATTCCAAAAAAGCAGCTGCAGAGGCAGCTGAATCACACATTCGCAGTAGCAGCACATTGTTCATTATGTGTAACAACATGCACAAAATCACTGTTGCAATAAGAGGCAAAGTAATTTGGCAGAAAATAAACTCCCTTGCATTCCAGTTTATCCTCAGATATTAGAGGAGCTGGGCTTAGATTCTGATTGATGCCCAATTTGGTGTTAATAGCCTGGTTGAACCTATTGGACTCTCACAATTACAGATGCACGAATGCTGCACTGTCCATCCAGTGGTGTTCATGAACTCTCATGGCCACACTCAGGAATTTGGTCACGTTCCAGAACTCTCACAGCCAGACTGAACAGTGTAATTTATTAAAGCAACAGATGCACAAATTCTTTTAGATTGCCAGTGATAGATTCACTGTCTGCAAAGCATGTGCAAATTGATTAATACAGCCAGGTTACACACACATGAGTAATAAAGCAACTCTATAGAGATTCCTGGGTTTCCTGGAGATGCACTTGGGATAGCTGTGTATTCAAATCTTACCCAGAGTCACCACCAGCAAATTTCTAAGTCACCCCCAGCCATTATTCCACAATCACCTGCAAAAGCAAAAGTTATTACAAACATAACACTGTGACTGAAGGTTGCACTTGCACTCCATGTCTCCTCCTTAGAGAACGAAGACTTGCTTTTGCACTACCTGCACACCAGGCTGGCTGGATACAGCCAGGATTCAAGAAGGTGTGTTGGAGATGTGCTGCATCTTCATGCTGGAACTTGTTCTTGTCTGTTCTGGACCTGTCTTGTCCTGGAGCAAACACCTGTGGAGTGGGTGCTGGTCCATGCAGGGAGACAGCAGTCCTAAAGGTTAAGCTATTGGCAGGTCCATGTATTTTAGAACTCTGAAGTAAGTGTAAAGGAGGAATGGAACTGCATTTCAAGTATGACTCCTAGTCATGTGAACACAATACATTAACTATAGGTTCAGACTGGTGGTCTGTAAGCGAGGATAGAGTACGGGAAAATGACGAAGTCATCTCTTCCCCTTCGTATTTCAGCTTGGATACATATATGAAGCAAATATTAGGATTTTTGATCAATTTGCTTTGAGCTCCATATGCAAAAGAACACAATTACTAAAACAATTACAGAAGGATGTCCAGTTCACCAGAATAATAAATGTTAAAATATTTACAGGACAGCAAATCAGAAGTATAAACATGAATTTTCAAGTGATCCATTTACATGTCAAAATGTGATGGATGGGTGTACAGAAATAACATTTCCTGTACTTCAAAAGCCATTAGTTATTATGAGGATAAACTAAATATACCTATCACTTGCTATATTGAGTAATATTGAAGCAAACCACATAAAATGGTAAATTCAAATTTTTAGATTCATGACTCAAAATGGGAAAACAAAACATAAGCATGAATTTCTCATCCGATTCCCAAGTATCTTCTTATAGCTACATATGAATGCAGCTTTGAATGTCCTGGCAATATTTTTTTTCAGTTGAAGATGATATAATTCTGTCATAATTGCAAATCAGTCAGTGTTATGTGTTATTTCTTGACAGTTGTGTTCAATAGAAACAAATCTGTTCCCTCAATGACATGGTGTCACAGCATGAGCTTTAACAGGAATTGTATATTTTCCCATAAACTGACCTAATGTGGTCTAGTGGGAGGTGTCCCTGCCCATGCAGGGGTCTTGAAACTAGATGATCTTTAGGGTCTCTTCCAACCCAAACCATTCTATGATTGTATGCTTTGCATGGTCAGTGATCTGAGTCCTCCGCTAAACTTCCCTCTGACAGTTGCACAGAATGAAGTTGCATAATACAATGCAGTGAATAATATAAAAGGTAAAGAAATATTTACCCAGTAGAAAAAACACACGCTGATAAAATGCAGCTACTGGTTCTTAGCGTATGCATGCACAAGGCCAAGCAGATCAGTAATCTGTGGTACCTATGAAACACAGCAGTGTTTCACTTGCTATTCAATCAGCAATGTACCTCATTTGGAAGCAATCTTCATAGCACTGTGAGACTCTGGGAATGCAGAAATAAAAACAGGAACAGAACAAGATTCCATTGCAGAAGGGGGGGGGGGGGGGGGGGGGGATGCGGGGAAAGATGGGTAGAGGGGATTATTTCTTTATTTCATTTCTAAGGATATCTGTAATAGAAGCTGGGTATACAAAATCACAGATTTGTATTCTCCACAAGCAGTTACTGTGCAAATGGATTAGCTGTGACAAAAACCTTTCCTGACACTGGGCAATGCTTTTGCCAGCAGATGCTAAAAGGGAGACACTTCCTCAAAAATAACATTAGCAGAATATTTCCCTTTCTGTAAAATGTATTCTCCTAAGCCAAATTCACAGGCTTTTCATTGTACAGCAGTAAACTGAATTAAAAGGACAACATTTTCCCTGAAAAAAACCACAATAGACAATAAGCAAACGAAACCAAGGTTAAATATTTTTTTTTCTTGGAACACCTAAACTAAACACGTTATGGGACAGGTCACCGACACTCGTCTTCTTACTGTTTGTCTACACGGCAGAGTGAGGTGCCTGAACAGACAGCTGAATTATCTGACCTGGTCTGCCAGTTTCTTAACCAGAAGATGAGTCACACAATTTCCTTCAGGTTGTCTTATTTGAGCTTGACAGGCCCATATTGTTCATCAGAGGACAAAAATCCTTTTCCTTTTTCCACTTTTTTTTTCTTTTCCTTTTTTTTCCCCTTTTTTCTTTTTGCAATCAAAAAATGCCAAGTGCAACGTCTACGTTGTACTTGTATCTTTTATAGACCTTTCTTAACTGAAGTTATGATGGTGGGAGAACAGTGCAAAGGGACAACAGTGGCTGGAGTTAGTACTTTGTTTCAGGCTGATGGTGATTTTGTGTTTTGGAGCCTTTCCTTGACATTGACTTGTCACATTACTGCAGTATGTCAAGTTCTTCTCCAATTGTGCTTGAAAATGTAGTTTAAACTTTTATTTGTTGGCACTTTGTGATGATGATGGCCAAACATTTCTGTTGTAGCCAAGCTGACAAAAGTAAGACACATCTGTATTTCTTGCCTTTAAAAATAAAGTAGAAAAGGTAGTTGGAATCTTCCTGTTTTGTCTTCAAAAGCCACAACAGACACCAAGTGAAACAGCAGTGATTTACTCTGTGGAAGAGAACACTTGAGATTATTATAATCTGCCTAATAAAAACAAAAAACAGAGTATTTCCCTTTATCTACAAGTGATGCCAAATTACATGCTTCTAGGCCTTCTACAGAGGAAAAAGTATATAGCGAAATACATAACTTAAAAGGATAATTGATATTTTTATCTATATTGGAAACCTTTGCCATTTAAGAATTCTTCTATATTCTACTTAATAGAAAGACAATATTATAGAATTATATCCTGTTTACTTCCCTGGCTTAATAATTCAAACACATTTTATTGAGCAGTGATCAAGAGTATTTCTTCCCCTTCCTCTCCCCCATATTGCATCCTTACTGTATCGCTGGTGATTTGCACCTTTGCATGAGTTTACTGGTCTCATGAAAAATTGCCTGTTTTAAGATTTTCTTGAGAACACTTAATGAGTATTAGATGGATTCCTATTAGCTTGATTTGTGTTTACAAAATAGTTCAAACGTGTTTAATAGCTTGCATCTTTTTAACAAGCTGCATATTGAGAAAAATGCTTGAACAGTAACGATTACTGATGACAGGGGGTTTATTTCTAATGAAATATCTTCTTCATGGAAATATGGCATTTTAGAGTGTGTTTTCACCCTTGTATTATACAGTTATTTTTACAGGGATGTTCTAAATCTTAGAGGATACTTTTTAAGCAATACATTATAGCATGCTGAATAGATAAAGCATATATTTAATGAATCAAATTGAACTAAACTAAAATTCAGTCTAGGCATTTCAAAACACTGAAAAAGTGTCATATGAATATGGATAAAAAGGTCAAAAAAGAGGAAGATGTCCTTCATGTTTCACCGGTACATAATGAAGTTTCTAAGACTTTCTTTATTTAATTCTTTTTTTGCACTAGCATATGATTATTAATGAAAAGTCAGGAGTCTTGATTTAGAAGGCTGTCAGTGATGCTGAATCTTTTGCCACATGGGACTCTAAACATCTGCCTAGTTTTGAATCTTTAAAAAAGTGGATTTTTCTGTTCTCAGTTACTATATTATCACCTGCTTGTTTCCAGGACTGAAAAGAGCATCATGGAAGTTTCTCTCCTGTGTAAGTTCTTACCTGTGTAGTAGGCCTCCCTTAGTCTCATTATAAACGAGGCTGTTCTCTGGGGTTTTGATTGAAGGCAATACATTTCTGTTATTGTTTTTCAATTTTCCTGTTATATTTGTATTGTTCTCTACTAATGATTTTTAAATTAGAAAAGGCTAGTAGCATAGCCTTCCCTTTCCCATTATTGACATGTTTATGTTTTCAAGGATTATTGTTTTGCCTCAAAATTCTGAAGCTGGTGCTGCCACCGTGTAAGCAGACACCACCTTCCTTGATTGTAGATGAGTGACTTTACCTTTGGTCACATCATAAATACCAGGTTTGATTTTGCCCACCTTAAAAACCAAATTCAGATTGCTTTGCATCTGTAACTTGTCTTTTTTATTATCTAAATAATCCTCAGTCTTTGTTTTATTTTTTAGTCTGTTAGAAATTACTTTGTTTCCCAGAGATAATAAACAGAATTATAATGTATATAAGCAAGGAAAAACCCTGCTAGACTCTCCAATAGAAAACACAAGTACCTGCTCATCATTTCCCCTAACAGTATGTTTGAGATGTAACAAGTATACTAATCTATTTGATGTGCAAAGTTATTTTTTCACAATCTCATAATCATATATTGTGTGTTATCAAAGTCACATATCATGTAGAAATCTACAAATTTTATATTGAGAGTTTTATCTACCACCTCTGTTAACCTCTTTTGTAACAGTAATTTAAGTAAGAAATGAAGTTACTTTGATGGGATATATTTTTCAAAAATCTAGATGATTGGCAGTAATAATGTTATCCTCCTTTAATTCTTAATTATAGTCCTGTAGCATGTGTTCCATTATTTTTCATATGATTGAAATCCAGCTGACAGGTCTATAATTGCCCTCTTTAAAAGCTGAAACACATTTGCTCTACCACTGTTCTGGAATGGAAAAGTGTTTTAAGAGTTACTGAAAAATAATGTTAATGGTGTACAGAGCTTGTCAGGCAGCACTTTTAAAAGTTTTGTATGCAAATTATCTGGATATAGCTACTTTAAAATTTATCTTTGCAGTATTTTCTGGTATTGTTATTAGAATGTAAAGAATTCAGTCCTTTTTATTGTGTATTTTGACAAAATTAACTGTTCTGCATAACAGATATTATTTTTTATCTAATAAGTGAATCACCACATTGATCAATATGATTGGAGGTTTTTTCATTCCATGAAAACATTAGTCAGCACTTAGCCGTCTTTAACTCTGCTAAACAACTCTCATTCCAAGTATTGTAGTTTTCAACTCCATATTTACAGTAATTATTACCACCTTACACTTTCATGCCTAGGGTTATTTTTTCTTATACCTTCTCTTCCCGTCTAAGATGAATGGTCTGTATAACCAGTGTGGCCTCTGTCTTTGCTGACTGCCCTGTGGCTTCTTGGGCAGCTGGCAAAATGTGTGCCAGTGTTCTGAATTGCAGTCAGAGCTCTGTATCCTAGGCCCATACTTACTTTCTTTAATTGGTAAGAGGTATTAGACACATAGCTCCCTGTAAATTACTTTGTTTTAAAATGTTAAGAGTAGTTAAGAGTCTTCTCTCAAAAACAAATCAAGTCTATGAAGTTGCCATATCAAAGCAGCCCAATCTTAGCCATTCTCCAAGGAATCCCAGTTTTAGGATGCTACCCTGCATTTGTTCCCACCTCTATCCTTTCTAAAAAGGTATAAAAAGACTGTTAATTCCAGCAACAGCCATTTCCTTTCTCCTTCAGGGAAAAGTAAGCCACACTGGCAGAATTCACAAGCCCAGGTTCACCATGTAGGCCACTATTAATTGGGTCATGGGTTTGATTAATTTTGTAGTACTGGCTTCTGTCAGTGTAGTGATGAAGGATAGCAAAGTACTTTTCAAGAACCTCTTAAAATGCCTCACAAAAATAGTATCTGTACATCTTGTTTTGTTTTTAAAAAGCCCTTAATAGTTGTAAGGTCTTGACTTACATTCCCTGTAGATATGATGAAAGAAGACTAGTTAAAAAGCCTAGCAGGCTAGTAAGTAATTGTAGAATTGTTGTGCTTAGGAAGCCTTGACTAGGTGAATGACAAATCAAGAAATAGAATATTATTTATTTTGTATTTTCTTCCACTTCTATCATCTGGATCAAAATATTGTAGCTTGGTTAGTACAGAAACAATTGTTACTCTTTTTCTTTGTTAAAACTATTATGTTTCAGCTGACTTTGTACTCTTGCTAGAGTTCAGTGATTAGTTATCTGAGTTAATAGTGAACAGGGGAACTGCAAGAGATATTCTGTAATTAGGTATGAGTAAAGAGAATTAGTAAAAGCAACAGATTTGCTTGTTACCGTATAAGGTTGATTTTCTGTGCTGGGACACCTAGCTTGTAGAACACAAAAGTGAGCCCTCGTCTATCACAACCATTTCTCTTAACCCTTTAATAAATATGTTACTTGAGCTTGTTAAAAATAATAGCAACCTCTTTTAAGGACTGTATAAAAAAATCACCATCTTTTTCATAGTCCACATATTTTTCCTGGAGAAAGGTTGTGGCTTTTTTAGACTACTTACAATTTGACCTGATTTTGTCCGAATTGGTGGCTCTGATTCTGCTTTTTCATAAAGGCATTCAACTGGCATAGGTCAGTGTGAACTGACTTTCAGGACAAAATGAAATTATTTGTGTGAAACTACCAAGTATAACATATATCATCACAATAGTTGCCTGGAAAACAAGTTACTCAGTGATTAATAACAGCAGAAAAGAGAGAGAATTGTTTGAAAAAACTCAGGCAAAACAGCACTCTGTGTGTGAAAAGATGAAATAATTTTATTTAAAAATATTACCTGTCAGATAAGTTACTGAAGCAGCATTACCCTTCAGCTACCAACAGTAGATGCGAATGAGTAACTACTAGTTATAGGTATTTTGAATAGTACAGAACCTGCAACCTCAAAATGATAATTTATTCCAGTTTTTTTCTTATTTCATACCAAAACTGGTGGGTTTTTTCCCCAAGTTTGCCTTTGATATAAAACTCTTAAGTGCCTCTGTACAGGTGATGATTGTAATTACCTCTGTCTTAGTGAGAATAAACATTGCTGGTAAGCTGTATTATTCTGTATGCCCTATTCATAATGTGCAATCTCTGGAAACGCATTTTCAGGATGCCAGAGGTCTGCTCAGTTTTGCATTGATCAGTCTGTTTTACTTATTCCTCAGGTGTCTTTTCCATGGTACTAAAAGAATAAGGTTATGAAGGGTGGGCGTCTACACAGAAGACAGTTCATTTGCATTATTGTTTGTCTTTGAGATGTCATAGAAGAGAGCCAAGTCTCATTAGAGAAGTTCAGACCTAGAAGGGAGAAGAGGAAGACATAATAATCACTCTGTATGATACCCAGAAAAACATTTGTGCTGACTTTTTAATTTAAAATGTCTATTAAAAAATAAGAAAAATACAGATGGACTGAATTCATGGAGAAAATTCTGTCAAGTCAGATAGCTATCTTTTCACAGGCTGCTTGGCCTGATGAATACAGGGGAATCAAAGGATGCAGCTTGCTTTCAACTTTAGCAGGGGTTTTGACAGTCCCAGCTTCTCGTAAGAAGCTACAGCTACATTGTCAAAATTGGTGATTCCCAAGCTTGAGTTTGAAGGGATGTGGGGAACTTACTCCCTGAGTTTATATGAGCCTGTGTATTTATACTTAATATCAACAGCCATCCTGTGAAATGCTCCTGGTCCCTCTCCACCTTCAAAAGACAATTTTTGAGCTTTCAGTTTCTCAAAGGCATTGGCCTTTTGGCCCAATTGGTGTTTGAAGTCTGAGCAAATCCTGTGTCACCAAGCTCCCCAAGAAAACAGAGATTTCCTTTGGTGTTGCTGTAAGTCAGTCAGTCACTGTCTGCTGCAGCTGCTGGTTCGTCAGAATTCCTCCCAAGACACATCTGTCCCCATTGCAGGGGTTCCTTGACTGTGTGCTGTAGGAATACATGAGATGTGGCGTGCTGTGGCATATTGTCACATTCCCATTTCTCCCTGTCCCAGGGTCTTTCATCTTCTACAGTTGGATCCATTCTGTCTGCTACCTGAGGTTAATCCTTCCTTCGTATTCAGTGGTTCTAAAAACAGTCAGAGTCACAATTGCATTAACTGGGAATATTTTTAGGAATGTGATATACTGCAGTTGTTCTGCTTCCCTCAATACAGTTGTCTCAAGGACTCAGTACTTTCCCACAACAGGCCTAGCAAGGAAATAATATTTTCTCAAAACTAGTGTTCAGTTTGGAGCAGCACAGCTTCAAAAGGTTTCTGACTGAATGGATGAAATCCAGAGGATGAGAACAATTATATGAAGATGTTTAGAAAATAACTTTGCTACAATGCTAGAAGAATGTGTTCAGATTATTCTAGAAAAGGGAGCTCTAGCCAGCATGGGACTGCATGGCCTGTGCACTTGCCAGTGCAGCTCCCCATGCAAAACATAGCTGATGGGTTTGTGCAGTGCAAAACTAAGTTTCATCATTGCCTTCCCACCATCTCAGCCACCCTGACAACCATATGATATTTCTCAACACTTCAGTGAGCTGGGAGCTGCTAGGTTTTTCTCTCAAACAAGCATCAACCAAATTGTGCAGCCTAAAGCATGGCTTGTAAATACAGCATACAGTGGTAGCAGGAAGCTGGGGTTTGATGGGAACACTAGCTTTTCTTAAAGACAAAAAAATCAAAGAGAATACATGCAGATTAATATAGCAAATTTAATTATCCTTAATAAATGGTCTCACTTTAATTTCCTCATATATCTAACAGAACAAAACCTTAGATAACTTGAGAGACCTAAATCACCTGTATACATTTGTTAAATGTATTCTTTAGGATAACATACAACTGTAGCTGAAACAGTAAGAACTTAAGAAACACCTAATTGGCTGAGATGAAGGGTTTGCCAGCCCAAAAAATTTTTTTCATTAACAGCAGTAGCAGGAGGTGCTATTTACTAGGAGCATGCAGGCTTGGCTGGTCTTCAGTGCATTCCCCTTGGCCTTGGTCATACCCCTCTTTACCTTCTCTCCAGCATGAAGAATTCCAATGTCCATCCCTTTCATCCTTTTTAATCTCTTTAACTCTAGTGTATCACCATCCCTTCTTGCCTTCTTATTTTCCTGAAGCAGAAAAGACAATTTAGCACTTTAGTGTTGCTCAAGCGTGAGGTCTCAATAATGGGACAGTCCTGAGGACGACAACAGCATCCAGCAGGGCATATGAACTGTATCTGGAGGAATAAGATCCATGTTTTTCTCTATTTCTATTAAAATCCTTCCAGACATAGATCAGGCCAAGGTCATTAATCCAAGTTTTAATTGCTTTTCTCTTTCATTAAACTGTGTTCAAAAGCTAGAGTTATCCAGCTGTGGAGAAGGAACAATTAACATCTTTTTGATGATTATAGCCCCAAAAGAGCTACAAATAAAAACAATGTTTCCGAGCAGAAAAGAAAGAATTGTTCACGTTAGACATGAGTATTAAAGGTATTCCAAAAGTCCAGCTTTGAGGATGCCCTACCTTTTTTTTTTTTTTTTTTTATGACAAGAGAAGGATGCAAATCTTCTGTACCATTGTGCTTAATTTTTTTGGTCTATAAAAGTTTCCCCATGAGCTGGCAATATCTATGTTGTATGATTTTTCTAGACAGATAAGCTAATCTCTGTGTTTGAAAATTACATGATATATTCCTGAGTTCTTCTTCCGTCTGTTGCAATAAATAAGAACTGCTTATAATACAACTTGTGTCAGGCTTGTCTTTTTTATCTTTCAGAAAGGAGGGAAAATTAATATCAATAAACTGATACAAAGGAAACACTTTAGTAAACCTTGCCATAAAAAAACTTCGACATTTTTTTTTCTTTCTAAAGTATTGTAGCAAAACTGTTTTATGATCTTTTTTATTTCTCCTTATTTGGCTTAATGCTAAAACAAAATTAGTAGTGAACAGTGATAATTTTAAGAAGCACTTCCAAAAGTAATTCACACATTAGAACTCTAGCTCTGGTATTTGTGCACATATGGTTTTAGGGTTTTTTCTATATACTTATATGTACTTTTTTATATACTTATTCTGCTGTGGATCTTTTCTATGTTGAGAGGAAAAAAATGCTTGTTGAACTTCTGCTGTTGGCTTTTAGCCCATAAATTTGATTTTGTTTCTACATCAGTGTCTTATAATTGCTACTGCTTTGTAAAGAGTAACAACACATAAAACCTGGGCTAAGCAGATGTTACCCATGAAGTCTGAAAAGTTTGAAAGCATTGGGAGTGAGATTCTTTTTACAAATATGATTTGAATTAATTCTGCGCATTCATTTTCTTACTTGATCAAATATTTTTCCTTTCATAAAATAAATCCTTTTTTTTTCCCCAGCATGATTCTCATAAAACAGCAACCATTTTTTTTCACTGAATTTCTTTGCCTTGAAAATAAAAAGCATGGAGAGTCTAAGTCCAAATACTTCAGATTTTACAAATATATAAGCAACAAGGTCTTTATATAAGGCCTTTAATTACAGCGTGAGCTACAGCACTAATCCACTTAATTGAATTACAACTGAATTGCACACTGTGTCACCAGCCTGCACCCTGGATGACCTCAGCTGGGATGAATTCGCAGATCCCTATCACTCCATTTTGGTATCCATCATTGTGTCAGTATGTGGAATTCTCTTCTGGACAAAAATGGCTGGTCTCTTTTTCCTGTTCAAACTGGACTGGGCCCAGGAAGGTCTTGTTTGCAATGGCACATTTTGCTGCACAAAGGAACAGACCCTGTGCCTCTATCCCCTTTCTTCCTAGCAGCAACTTGCAGAATCCACGTGGCATCTGTCTGTCTTTTGGCAAGTGCAGGATATACTCAACTAAATACAAATTCATTAAGAGGACAAGCTGTAATTAATTATTTAGAATAAGCACACACAGGCTCTGTAAGCTCTAAAGTCTTGAGATGCAACAATTTCATTTTTCCTTATGTTAACACGTGCCAGCTTTCTCTAATGTGGTGTGTCAGTGGTGGACTGAACATCAAGTACCTGAAGAAATGCTCAGCTGAGGCATCCATTTGATCAGTCTTCTGACCTGTACCAGTAAATATCAACTGGTTGCTCCTTTCACACCAGACTTCCACATGTAATATTTTAATATTTCTTATTTGTAGACTTTAAGACTAGAAAGGACCTGTGCTATCTACTTTGTAGTCCTGGATAAAGAGGGCGGATGGAGCATTACTGAATTAATTTCCTACCTAAGCTAAAATATAATATGTCATCTGTTCATCATATTTCCTATTACAGGAAACTTGCTAGCACTGTTGGAAAACTTACTGTTTGCTGGCTGTTTTGTCCTAAGAGATTCTGGTCAAACCGTCCTGTGACTGGCTCTGGTTAGTAGATTTTGCTTCAAAGTGTCTGCTTAATGAGGTTTGTTAAGCTTCTGTCCTGTAAGGACATCCTCCCCTGTTTTACAATTACATTCAAGATACATCAGATCGCACTTATTTAATCAGTGTGATGGTTGTCCCAGTAATCAGATATGTTTTGATATTTATTGAAGCAAAATCAAGTAAAATGCTTTGTATAACTATAGGTCATTTGTGGTTAGCTTTCCTAACTACAAATCTTGTTAGAAAATAAATTAGTTTGAAATTAGCTAGTTTCAAAAAGCCATGTTGATTGGATTCATTGGTTCAGTTACTTACTATGTGAGCCCATAATTTGCTGGGATTAATCTCATGGTGATGGGCCAGTAATTACTCAAAGCATCTCATTTAGCCTTTTAGAAATTGGCCCATTTACTTAGCTTTGATCTTCTCAGACTTTCATGTTGTTTCACAACTCAACATTGTAGAAAGTTTTTGACCAGTTTTTCTAAAACTTTCAGATGTAAAGTTTTAAAATGTTGATTTGATAATTTCTGATTAAATGTTTCTATTACTTTGTTTTATTGATCCTTTTACTTTTTCATCTGATTGATAGGAGAATGGCAGTACTGGTATGATTCTGCTTGTTATACACTTGGACAGTCCTTGTTTCTATCAATAACTTTCCTGGCAACTACTTAATCTTATCTTCTTTTTATTTTTTAATCCATTTTCTGCATCATCCTTTCTAAAGAATATTATTTTTTTATGCCGATATACACAGGGATATTAATGTTGTATATATATGTAATTAATGTATAATATGTATAAATATATATATTGTAATTTTATATATGGAGAGAAACATATATATGTTTCAATTTTTAAAAAATCTATTTATTTTCAGATGGCTTTCTTTTCTAACTGTGGTACGTTAAACAGCTATTAAAATATTCTTCAGCCATTTCCCACTACTAGTAATTTTATTTTTTTCTATTTAAATTCTTTCTCTGAAGTGCCTTGTCTGATAATTATTCCCAGTTCTTATCTGGCAGTCAGTATGCATCTATGTGTGACTATATGTATATGCCTATAACTTTTTCTATTTGAAAATAGTAAAAGTAACAAAGTCAGTTCTGTAATTAAAATAGAAAGGCATAACCCTACCAAATTAGTATTCTTCTGTGATTTAATTTTTTTTTTTTTTTAGTTACTTTCCTGAAGGACAGATTGTAACCTTATAGCATTCCCACCAGTGACTTGGTATAAACAAGATCAAACTATATTATCTAAACTGAGGTGATTAGGCATTATAGAGATTAGCAGTTTCCTAAGAACTGAAACAGAAAGTTCACTTTGGTGGGTGTAGCAATATTAATTGTTACTCTGGAAATGGCAGGAGATAAATTGAACAGCATGAGGAAGGTTTAACAATAACTGTAGTAAATCCCATAGTTAGATTACCCTTGAGTAGCAGAAACAGCTGTTATATTTTTCTAATCTCTCCCTCCTTCAGTTCTGGCCTCTTTTTTTTGGTGATACATACTGAATGAATGCCAATACCTGGTATAGTTCTTGTATATAAGAGTGTGCCTGGAGAATGGGGTCTTGGCCCTGGATCATGAGATGGATCTTGCTCCATGAAGGCCTTTCTTCCCTCTGCTCTTGCAATCCCCAGGTGCATCACCTTCTTCCCAAGATGCATGCAGTTGAAAGCTCCCTTGCCCAGCCATGAGCAATGACTCTAAGGCAAATCTGGCCCATAGTCTGCACTGTGGAAACATCTGCTAGAAACATATTCTCCAAGTAAATGTATTTACCATACTTATTTAACAGGTATTATAGCATATTGCTAAAACTTTTTAATATCTAACAGCTCAGCTCATAAAGACTTCACTGAGACCTTTAGAAATACCAACTTAGGAAAGAACATCTAAACTACAGTCTAGATGATTAGAATGAAATGTATAGAACAGTGTTAATTTTGTTTTCCTTCCCTTGAAAATTTCTATCCTCTTCTTGCTTATTGTTGTTAGCTCTTGTTAAATGCTGGCTGTGATATTGACAGGTTGTGGGGGTTTTTTCCTTCGTATGCATCTGTTCAAAGATCAAATTTAGAATCATATAAATAGCACTAACCTCATCCCCGTTGAAGCAAGTGGATGTTTTAGGTGTCCTCTAACATGTAAATTCAACAGACTGAAGTTTTCATCAAATATCTTCAGAAGTAAGTAACCTTAACTCCAAATTAGTTTGAAAAACAAGTTTATCTTTCTACTACATAGACTGTAGCATAACTAGTTAAGTAATTAGTTAATTCCTTATAGTGACAGCAAAGGACATTAAAGACTTGCTGGAACTGAAATACTGGGGTAGAGGTATCAAGTAAAGTTTTTTAAAACATATTCTGTGTAAATTTTTTCTTGAGCAAATACATAACTGGTGTGCAATTCCGAACAAAACCACAGTAAATAGCTTAGTACAACTAATTTATATTAATTCATATTATTGATTTAATTCTAAATTTGGAAATCCTGCATGATTGGTCAGCAGTTAAGAAAATAATACAAGAATAACTTGTACTTTGAATGCTCTAGTTAAAGAGTTGAGTCCCCACAGGTTAGTCTGATTATGGGATTCATTGTAGACACTTGAATATGCAGCATTTCCCGGTCCCTGATGAAGTACTGATCTTTGTAACTTTTACCTTACAAAGAGATTTGCAAAGATCTTTTCCATAAGCAGTGTGTGTTTTATAAATATAGAGATAAATGTGAGAGTAACCATGAGAGGAAAAGCATATTTTTCCCAATGGCAGTTGGAAAGCTGGAAGAGGGCAAAAGTGAAGAAAATGGGAAATGATTGGAGAGATTAATATCTTACATGAAAATCTTAAGGAAATTTGATATGGTTCTGGTTATCAGTCAGGTTGTATCCCTTCTCCGTGTGTTTCAAGAATTTAACACCATAAATGCTAACCAAGTGGTGAAACACATACACACATCTGTGCATTTACAGGCAAATCTTGTTCAGATCTCTGCCTAAATGCCTGAAGAACTTTAGCTGGCAGGAGACAGGTCTCAGGGGGATCTCATAAATGAATACAACTACCTCATGGGAGGGAGAAAAGATGATGCAGCCAGACTTTTCAAAAGCAGAATAGCCATGGCCCTGAGCAGCCTGCTGTCAGTGACCCTGCTTTGGGCAGGGGCTTGTACCAGGCAAAGTCATCCTCCAGTCTCAACTCATCAGTGGTTTGGGGACTCCCTGAGCTGATGTGCTGCTCTGAGTAAGTGTGACAACCTTGCTGCCTGTGCCTCAGCATAAAGGTAACACAGGCAAAACAGGGTCAGTCCTTAATCTTGTGGATACTCTTACTCACGACATGGAATTACTTGTCTTGGTAGACCTGGTAATTTTGAAGCTGTTTTGTGGATATATAGTTAGCGATGCTAATAAAATAAGAAGCACCTAGACCAAATTTAAGAATTAATAAAATTATTTCACAGTTTGAAAAACTCTGTAATGCCAAAAGATACATGATGTTGTATGGAACATATGTGCTTCATTTCTTATGTCTCTTATACATGACCCAGACAACCAGTCCTGTCTAAACACAGGATATGTGGAATGGGCCCAGTGTGTACAAAATCCAGATAGTCACAAAACCAGGAAGGACCCCATCCTAGGTTGGTCACAATGTAGAAGGGAAAACTAACAAGTTGTTCCTTTTTTAATCTAATCAGTCTGTACCTACAGAGCAGAAATATGGGTCAGCAAGAATGACAGATGTGTATCTTCATTCCTGCTATATTGTCTTTACTAACCAGTCAATCCTTCAGTGTGCTGCCCTCTTCAAAGGCATGTAGCTAACTAGTGAGAATGTTACTGTAGTATTCCTAATATGCCAGCTATGGTGTACTTAACCGCAAATCACAAATTCTGTTAATATATTGGTAGTGTTCTGTTGTTTTATGATAGTCATATATAATACTGCAAAACATAAGTAGCTGAAAAGAGTAATTGGTTTGAAACCCAAAATACTTCTTAAAAGCATTCATTTCTAAGCATTCAGACATGGCCACAAAACAATAATTTACTTCCAAGGTTATTTAAGTTCTTTTTGGTAACACTAACACAACAGGAAGTCTTATATTTTATTTGTAAATTAATATGCAGTAATTAACTCTAAAAGGAGATTAATTTCTTTTGTTACAACAGATGAAAGCAAATTAATTTCTATGGAAAGATTGTCTTAATTTTGTGTCTTTAAGGGTTATTGTTTTCATTTCAGTTTAGGACAGTTCAAAACATAGATTTTGGCTTGTTCCAAAGAATTTTATCAATTCCTACAATATTTTTTCCAAACAGAATGTCAAATTTTGAGCAGTTTCATGTTGACTTTTACCAGTCCAATTATACCATAGACGACCAGGAAGAAGGTTACAATGGTTATGGATCTAATGAAGACATCTGCGGAAGCAGAAAGTAAGTATGCTGGAAAAAAAAAATAAAAATCTATCTCTCAAAGCTTGAATGAAATTAATGGCAAAAACCAGCATGCAATTACAAAAAAAGGACAGCATAATCAATACAGAGGAAGTTTTAGTGGAGAAATACAAGCCATAGCTGTATAATTTTATTATTTCATTTTTTTACTTATATTTTATTAATATGTTAGTGACTTCTGCCCATGGAAGAGGGGCACTGAGGGAAAGGAGTTTCAAGTTTCCTGTTAAAGAGATTTCTACACAAATGTGTGGTAGGAGGCCAGGTGTCCCTGCAGCTTCCTGGTTCATAGAATCACAGTATCATAGAATCATAGTATGCTTAACGTTGGAAGGGACCTTAAAGATCATCAGGTTCCAACCTCCCTGCTGTGAGCAGGGACACCTCACACTAGACCAGACTGCACAAAGCTTCATCCAACCTGGCCTCCAGGGATGGGGTTTCCAAAACCCCCCTAGGCCACCTTTTCCAGTGCCTTACTACCCTTATGGTGAAAAATTTCTTCCTGATGTCTAACCTAAATCTCCCCTCTTTCAGTTTAAAACTGAAACCTTGTCAGTTACCTCTTGTCAGTTACCATTTGCTGCAGCAAAGGGCAGCAAAGCCATGGTCAGCAGCTTGGCATTCGCTGAACATGGCAAATTCCAAATTCTCCAGTTTGAAAATAGGTAAAAATGTAAACCATCACGCACAAATGAGCAGTGCTAAGCTGCTGTGAAGTTGCTCATTGATATAATTTGTTTTGCTGTAATTTGTTGCCCCAGGAGCCAGAGAGGAGAGCAACCTCCAGCTGGTGCTTTTGCCCCATCGGAAATGCTACTGTCCTCTCAGAGTTACACGGGTCAAATTTTGCAGCCAACCTACAGTCCTGACACTCTCTCTCATCTTAGTTACACTGATGGGCTTGACGAGGAACCTCCTTTGCTAGAAGGTAAAAATAAAACCAGAAAATATGTGTGTCGTTCCTGGGAGTGACTGTATTTTTCTTTGCTAGCTTGTGGCAGTCACTAGAGCAACTGCAACGGAGCTGCCAAGCTTCAGCCAGCAACCCCTGACCCCCAAACCTACGTTTTCTTATTTGAATTTGCCATGGATTCTTTCAACCTTATGGCATATACAGCATATCCTTTGCTACCACTAGATGACAGCATAACAATAAGTTTTGTATTCACATTTCCAAAGATTTTTTTCCAACTCTGTGTTTAACCTGTGTCCATTGGAACATCTGTAATTAATAAATCCTTAGAATAATAATCTCTTTTGCATATCTAATAATAAATTTAGTAGCTTAAAAATGCTAAATAGTTTGTTTCAGTAGGAAAGATATTGAAAAAGCTGCTTTCAGCTTCAATTAGTTGATCATTTAGCTACATGAACAATATCATTCTTCATAATGATTGAACCATCCTTTATGCTAGTGGCTGATCATGTAATTTACAAAATATTTGTACTACATGAAAAAAAATACGGATAATTTGTTTGTGATTTTTTCAGCATAATGTAAAAAAACAAATTCAGCCTTCCTTTGCATACTGGATAGCAAGTGGAGTTTTTAACTACTTAAAATGTACCCCTACTCTCTTAAAAACAGCAGGATCACTCTGTTCGATATTGATAACTTTTTTATCTCTCTCTCTCAAACTCCCAAGCATTTAACTCCACAGGCAGCCCACCCTATAAAAAGGATGTTGAAACAAAATTGTTTGTGATCTGCAGGGCTCCAGAGATATTCCTATCTGTGTACCACATAAACCTGATAAAAGACACAAATTTTTATACAGAATAACTTTATTTATATCATGTTTGGGCTCATCCAGATGATGGATTGGTAGAATAAGGTGAAAACTTATTTTCCAAACAGATCTTACACATTGCCAGTCTTCGTAATTCTGGCACACAGTTCTG
Organism: Apus apus; assembly: GCF_020740795.1. Taxonomy (NCBI): domain Eukaryota; kingdom Metazoa; phylum Chordata; class Aves; order Apodiformes; family Apodidae; genus Apus; species Apus apus. The sequence continues at coordinate 89,643,825 of NC_067285.1, forward strand.
AACCTAACTTTTCCTTTACTGGAGCATCTCAAGTAAGATGGTTACACCTCTTGCAAGCTGAGGTGTTTCTGCAGAAGGTACAGAATAAATCTTTGATCCAGTAAAGTTAATGGTAGAATTTCCATTGACTCTATCGAGGAAGAATTTTGTTCTGTTTCTAGAGGTCCTCAGTAGTTACTTTTTAAATAAAATAAAATAAAATAATAAAATAAAATAAAAGCACTGCACAAAGTATTATTAACTTGCCTTGAAGGGAAGAATGTAATTTTTAAGTGCCTCTGGCAGTTTAGGCTTAAGACACATCTCTTGTCAGATTTGCCAGAATTAAGGCATATATCTCTGTCGTTGGTGTTCTAGAATATCTTGAATTCTGCAGTTACTGTTAATTAGCGTATTTTTCAACATCCAAGTTAGTGTGGCAGTAGATGTATGTTTTTTAAATATAGAGAAAACAAATATTAACTCAAAAATGCTGAGGGCATTTTTTGGTTCACTGCCTAAAATTGGATTTAATAAATTAACATTCCAATTTAGAATCAGAGCTGACTCTCAAATATACTAAGTATATAGCAGGGACAGCATATTCCTGCTACAGAATACAGCATTAAAACTGTTAATTTGTTTGCTTGTTGGCGTTTTGTGGTAGCTAATGTTTTTCTGTAAAAGTGTTGTTTTCTTCTGAGCAGGTAACAAACCTGGAATTTCTCGTTGCAGAACTTGGGATCAATTTTGAGCATATATGGCAAAAAACATTAACAGTTCTAAATCCCATGAAGCCTGCAGATGGCAGCATTATGAATGAGACAGACCTCACCGGACCTGTGGTTTTCTGTTTGGCTCTTGGAGCAACATTGCTGCTGGTAGGATGTAGCAGATACCTGGAGATATTTTTTTTTATAATAATGTAATGCCAGGGTGATAATGCATATGAAATTGCAGAATATTTACTACTGACATAACTTGAGCAATTAGCTGGCATTTGTTCTGAGATTATATATTAAAAAGTCCCCTTGCTTTGAAAGTACCTTCATAAAGTTTAAATGAATATAGATGCAATACAAGTGAAGTTTTGTATTATTTACAGTGGAAATAAAAGAACATACCATTTTTTTGGGTGGGATTTAGTATGAACAAAGGACAGATCTGTTCAGTGTATATTCTGGGGAGGTCCTGTACAGCTGAAGCATGGCGGTGTGTGCTAGGTAAGGACTAAACAAGGAGGTTTTAAAAGAGGGAATGAAAAGGCATAGCAGACCAGCTCAGTTTTTCTGCCATTCTTGCTACTGTTTTGAAATTATCTTATCTCCATGTTATTTTGGGGAGTGCAGAGATATTAAAATAAAAAATTAACTTAAGTAATTTGAAAAATAGAATGGAAACATCCTCTTCCTTCCTACCTCGATTTGCGGTATCTTCCAACAAATTTTGCTATTGCTTTCTTCATTTCTGTTATTTTTCTACATCATCTGTTAAACAAAATATGGTAACCTGTGTTTAACCTTTTTCTTCTTTATAAATATATCTTTCCTAAAGGAGGGAAGTTGAACAGAGATTGTACATTTCTTCAAATTCATCTATTTATCACTGACAACAGGGGTCTCTAGTGCTGCTGAAGTACAGCTCTGATTGTTGGCAGCAATTTATCAGGCAGGGATAAGGTGGGACCATTCTGGGAAAGGCTTTAGTGCTCTGCAGCTGAGGGGAGAGAAACAGGGCTCTAATTCTCCATTTCCTCTGTGATAAATAGTACTGAATCAGAAGAATCATGCAAGTTCTTACTCAATTTGTAATGTCAGTGCAGTACCTTGAATGTGCAAATGGCAATATAAATGGCAAGTATTATTATTATTTATGTCCCTATAAAAATAAAAATCTTTTAGAAGGGTGGAAGAGGCAGGAGGAAAGGGAATAAAAGGAAAATAAGGTGGAAAAATAGTGAAGACAGGTTGTTTTCCACCTAGAGAAATAAAGGTATGAGGGGAATAAAAGGAGAAAGTATTGAATTTATTATAATCAGAAAAACTGAAAGGAAACTAACATTAAGAAAGAATTTTTTAAAAATGGTTGCTGTTGATTTTTCTCCCTGGAGAGACAATGATTGTAATGAATATTAAACTACTGTTATTGAAATGAAGTACTTTAATTACCATGTTTTTTCTAGGGTATTAAGCATTCTAAGTGTCATTAGAAAAACAACTATTTTCAATGCTCCACTTTTAGTACTGCAGAACTTCACTGACACAATCTAGTGCTTTTGTGTCACAGCTTCACAGCAATAAATCTATAGGATTTCCATGTGCCATCTTATAAGTTCAGTCTGTTCATTTTAGCTTGGATGTGTTTGAATACTGAAGTGGCTTTTCAGCTGTGTAAGCAATTATGTTCTTCCGTACTTGGATAATTCTTTTGTAATATCACCAGGAACATAATTTGGTTGAGAGTTTGTTTCCAAAAATAATTTTTAAATTTTATTTTCTTTTAGTTTTTTAACTATGGAAAAATGTGAAAAGATATTTTTCAAATTGTTGCATTTCTTTCAAAGCCCAGAGAAAAAGAGGAAAGGATTGTTAGCCTAGCAGCAGGATTTCATCTTCCTCATGTTGGTGTAAACAGAGCAGATCCACTGCAGATAGAGAAACAGCAGCAGTGCAAAAGGTAGCAGAAACATGAGTCTCAGCTGCTTTGCATTTTACATAGTCATTTGTATGAAATCATACTTCCCCATCCATTTAAACTAAGGATAGTAGTACCACTCAAGGCAGATGCAAACAAGCACACAAAGTATGACTTTCTTCTAACCTTGTTCCTTCCGCAGGACAAATTTAGCTCTTTCCATTCATCAAAGCCTGCCAGGCTAATCAAGCCTGATTCTGGTTTTGCTTGCATCACTGTGGATTGGGAGTATTCCCACGTGTGTGAGTCAATAGATTTACATATGTTAAGAAAGACTAGAATTGGAACCAACATGTTCAGCTCTTTTGTGGGTTTTTTTTTCCTCTTTCATTCTCCTGCACCACAAAACAGACCTTTCACCAAGTGGAGGCTTCAGTTAGCTGCTAGTGCTAGTGCTCCATTCATGTTTGTCTCAGTAATTTCTTAATCTTAAACTAAAATGCTAAATAGTGCTGTGTGGAATAATTAAATACACTGAAGCAAATAGTCTCAAAGTTTGCAATTGTTGTTGTTGCATCTGTTTGAAACACAGGTTTTCTTAGTTGGCCTATAGTAAAGGCTGCACCAAACTGTTGCAGATGTTAAACTTACTACAAATCTTTAGTGACTGAAGTTGTAACTGATAGTAATCTACACGTCCTTGTAAAAAGTCCCTCCCCAGCTTTCCTGTAGGCCCCTTTCAGGTATTGGAAGGCTGCTGTAAGGTCCCCTTAGAGTCTACTCCAGGCTAAACAATCCCAACTCTCTCAGTCTGTCTCCATAGGAGAGGTGCTCCAGCCCTCGGATCATCTTCATGGCCCTTCTCTGTACTTGCTCCAGAAGCTCCATGTCCTTATGTTGGGGTTTGCCCAGGATGATGGTAGAGTCACCATCCCTGAAGGTATTTAAAAACCATGTAGATGAGGCACTTAAGGACATGTCCTAGTGGGCAATTTTTAACATATTTGGACAGGAGGGTGTTCAGGAGCTGGACAGTTGGATGCAGTGATCTTAGAGGTCTTTTCCAACTGTCACAATTCTGTGATTCTGTGATATTCTCAATCCTCCCTAACCATAGTGGAAAATATACTTGTAAATATGGTGAACTATGAAAATACTTAAATAATATTTCCATCTTACCTATCACAAGAGAATCCAACCATAAGCTAAAAAGTTACTAGGAAACTGGGACCCTCTATTAGTTTTGATTCTCATGTGGTTTCTAAGTGTTAGGAAGGTGATGCATTGTGGTCTTTCATTTGGAGAGCAGTATAGAGGAAAGGGACTTAGGGTTCCTGGTGGACAGGTGGAGGACCATGAGCCAGCAATGTGTCTCTGTGGCCAAGAAGACCAATGGCATCCTGGAGTGTATTAGAAAGGGTGTGGTTAGTAGGTCAAGGAAGGTTCTTCTCCCCCTCTATTCTGCCTTGAAGAGGCCACATCTGGAATATTGTGTCCAGTTCTGGGACCCTCAGTTCCAGAAGGACAGGGAACTGTTTGAAATAATTCAGCACAGAGCCACAAAGATGATTAAGAGAGTGGAACATCTGCCTTATGAGGAAAGGCTGAGGGAACTGTGTTTCTTTAGCTTGGAGAAGAGGAGATTGAGGGACGACCTCATCAATGTTTATAAATATGTTAAGGGTGACTGTCACGAGGACGGAGCCAGGATTTTTTCAGTAATGTCTAGTGATAGGACAAGGTGCAACGGGTGCAAACTGGAACATAAGGGCTTCCATGTAAACATGAGAAAAAGCTTCTTTACTGTGAGAGTGCCAGAGCACTGGAACAGGCTGCCCAGAGAGGTTGTGGAGTCTCCTTCACTGGAGACATTTAAAACCTGCCTGGACACGTTCCGGTGTGATGTGCTCTAGGTGATCCTGCTCTTGCATGGGGATTGGACTGGATGATCTTTCAAGGTCCCTTCCATCCCTGTGATTCTGTTATTCTGTGATTCATTTGGGAAGTTTATTCCATGATCCTGAGTTAAGGATATAGTCCCAGGTTTGAGTTTTCTCCTTCACAAATGTGTGTTATCTTTAGGATACAAAGTTTCAACACAAAGCAAACAAAAACAACTTAATGCCAATTGCTGTTTGTTTCTGATATAAAAATGTTTATTTCTGATTTACAGATTTGAAAATGACAGTATTGCATAGCTGACATTCATTATTTCATTTGTTGGAAGCTTGGATAAAGAGAAATAATACTTAAGAGTCTTTTGTGAGTGTTCATTCTTGGGAGTGAACAATGCCCTCATGAGGTGATCCTTCAAAACGATAGCAAGAGATGAAGAAATCTGTGATGCATTGGCCACTGTTGCCTTTTGTACCAACTTTGTGTATAAATTAGAAAACATCAGACACCACGCTGGCAGGCTGGTACCTTTCACAGGCACTAAATTCACACAAAGGAATAAAACCTGGAAGAAAAAAACACCTGGGGAAATTTTCATCCATTGGAACAAAAAAAGAACACAAGCTGACAGTTACTACTAAGTTTTATGTTGAAATCAACATGTCGTATTGATCTAACCACGGAGATATGTCTTTCTTCTTGTAGTCAAGGGGAAGCATGGACACATGCACCCTGAAAACCAATATACTTGAAGCAAAATTTTAGTTATTTTTGCAGGTCTGCTTAAAGCTGGAGGTTTGTAATAAATTGTGAAGCAAATTGAGTAAGTAGAATTGTTATTTTACTTAGGACACTTTTCCACGGCCCCATGGACACCTACTGGAAAGATTTTTCCTGACACTAGAATGAATGTGCTTTCCATAATTTCATCTCAGTGTGTTACCAATTAGACCTTCCCAAGTCATCCTAACCAAACCCTGTCCTATTCAGTAAGAGTGAGAACCAGCCTTATAAATTAGCAACAAGCACATTCTCACAAGTGTACCTTGGATTTTTTTTATGCAAAAATCACCTAGAAGTATCAGCTGTGATTTACAATCAAACTGATGTAGGCAAAGGGAAGAGGAAATGTCAACAAGAAAACGGAACAAATCTTATACTTCTCCTGCCACTTTGCAATCACTTGCTCACTTCTGATGCTTTGTGCTTGTTCATATTTATTCCAGGCAGGAAAAGTTCATTTTGGCTACGTATACGGCATGAGTGCCATAGGGTGCCTTGCTATGCATGCCCTACTGAACCTGATGAGCACCTCAGGAGTCTCACATGGTTGTGTTGCAAGTGTCTTGGGCTATTGCCTGCTGCCCATGGTGATCTTGTCCTCTTCTGCAGTCATCTTCTCACTACAGTAAGTATCGGTCTATGGCAACAGGAATCATATAGAGCACAGTGAGTTGGAAGGCTGGTGTTATGCAAAACATTCTGATAATGGTTAAGTAGTGAATTTTGGTTTCTGAAACTGTGAAGAAAACCAGCATTTTGTTTGTGTGGTTAGGTGGAAATGGACAAAACTGATCTGCATTTGAGAGGGGTGATATATATTCATTTTAATATGAGTCCTTAATTCCACTGTTTGCTACTAGGACTGAGAGTGGCTTTGATGTTTGTAGCCCCAAATGTGCTTTTTTTGTTCTGCAGAGACAGCAGTGGTCAAACTGAGGTATCAATTTTAAAATCAACTGGTTTTATATAGCTGATTCTTCTGTTCCCTTTTTGTTCATAGTATCGTGCTCCCATCCTTATACTTCTTTTCCTTCAGTCGACTTCTGAGTGACAGAATGAAATAACCAGTAAACCCTTAATGACCTGGAGCTTTAGAAAGAGTGTTTAAGATGTGGTAGAGTTGTATACTTGGAGGTATGGTTGTGGTGTAATTGGAAACCTGAAATTAACTTAGCAAACTTTGAAAAGCTTAACATGTGGCTGCACGTGTATCTCTGCCGGGGAGGAGGGGGGCAGTGGGGAGGAGAGGTTGTGTTCAGTAATTTGCCTATGAATAGGAAATTTGTACACAAACCTCTCCTTCCCCCTCATTCTGTAAGCCTTTTGAGATACAGACTGTGTTTATTTCTCTGTTCACATACAGCAAAGCACAAGAAAACTTCAGGTCTTGCCTGAAGGCCTTGAGCAGTACTTTTATCTGTTGTTAACAAATTATTAATGTTTTTCCTCCTTAGTCTTTGTTGTTTACTCACATTTTTAACTCTCCAGTCTGTAACATATGGCACTTGGCAGCTGATGAATAAGAAAGTGCATCTGTTTGTTTTCTTTGGAAAAGAAGCAATTTTATATATGTTGGTTTTTTTTTAAGGAAGTTGTATAGTGGGATAAAGATTTTGGCACAATCCTTTTTACATGTTTCTGTGGAGCTATGATGGGTTAACCTGACCATATTCCATGTATTGAAGTGTTTCTTAGCTGTCCTCAATGATATGAATGATAGTGACACTGAAGAAGCCGTTAATTCTCTGGTCTCCTGTGCTTCCTGTATTTCCTTGATTAACCTGTTTAATAACCCACCCTAATAAAAAGTACAGATACATAATCATAGGACAGCTGGGACCAACTCCAAATCAGCTGTTTCAACTGCACAGGGTAGTGTTTTCTGTACAAGGATTCCCCAAGCACATACTGCAGGTTTGTCAAATGTTGCGAATTTATAGAAAACACATCTTTCAAAGATACGTAAATACTATACTGTGATAGTCTTTGCAAAATCAAACCATTATTTCTGAAATTAATTGATAACCTTAGGTGACTATTTACAGGATTCTGCAATCCTGTCTTATTCACTATATGAAACGGCTTGAACACAAGTATCAAGGTTAGTTGTTACAAACATGGTATTAATATTAAGTGGCAACTTTAAAATCCAGCCATGTATCATTATTTCGAATCTAGAAACTTATTTTAAAAGGCAAAGGAAAGGCAGCAACACATGCATGATTTTTTTCTACTATGTGTAAACATGTTAGTTCAGTCCATTTCAAATTGTCAAGAAGTAACTTCAATGTTTGTTTTCATGAAAAATATACATAAGATCATGTATATATCTGTTGCAAAGTTAGATACTAATCCAACAGTTTTTTAAAGTAGTGATTAGCTATTTCACAAAATATGGAACCTGTTGGGTGCAGAACGGTACCAAAGAGAAGTCCAGTTCTCTTTTACAAACTTGCCTGAAACAAGACTGTCTCAAAGCTTTGTTTGTGTCCATCTATGATGGTATCATGTCTGAACTTAAGTTGATTATGCCACCTTTCTGGGAGAACCACCAGCAGACTTTTTCCCTGGAAAAAACAACTATTCTTTACTGTCAGTTCCCTGAACAAAGTGGTCAAGCCATTCACTGAAGGAAATGAGTGTAAAATGTCAAAGGGAATTCTTAGATGCAGATGATACAAAGGACCCATTTGGTGACTGTTTCTGCAGATTGTGAGAGAGATGAGTGGTGAGGGTCCCCTCATGTCTGCCCCATCCATATCACTCTCATGCCAGCACACCCCCAGTCCTCTTGCTCTCTGTGCACATGACATCTGCCTTTTGCCCCTATGCCAAGCTTGAGGATTTGGTGCTCACGGACATGCCAGACACAAGCTCTCTGCTAAAGCCAAAGCATTTCTTTTGGCAGTAACATGCTGTTAAATTAAGGACTGAATTCATACGTGCACAGAAGGATCTCTTGGCCACAATATGATTTGCTGTCACATGGAAGAAACCATGAGAGGCCATTGGCCTCTCAGTGCAAGGCAGAATAGCCACAAGTCTAAAATGTACAACCTTGTGATAGTTCCTTAAAGAATCATTGCAGTAGCTGAAAATTGTCATTGCACAGTATGCTCCTTTTACATCCCAGCCCTCTGCCACCATGGGTACCTGCTCATAGAGCCATCCTTACCAGCTCTGAATTCCTGGCTAGTTATTTAATTGAGAATTTTAGCATCTGACTTGGAGCAGAGGGCAGGAACTTGGTTCACAGAACCCAGTATTACTTCCCTGAATGCCACTGGATGTTTTTTTTTTTTAACACATGCAAGTTGCAGTGAGGTGCTGAGTCACCTTAAAAGCAATTCTATCCTACTTCCACCAAAATTCCAAGACCTGACAATGCCATAGTACCATAGTACCAATAGCTATAGGCCTGGAGACTGTTTTGCCAAAAAATTAACTATTTTATGTGATATGATTACATTGAGTGAACTGAATCAATTAAATAAGGTGAGATTTACTCATGTTTTAATTGCCATAATAATATTAGTGGTGATTATTTCTGATAACTGGACCTGATTAAGTATATGTAGTCTGTTTCTCACTTCTGGTTCTATTTTGCTGATACTTTGGAGGAGTTTAGCAAGTGGCAGAGGTTCATTCATTCCCAAAGTCCTTGAGACTGACACAATGAATGTGTGTAAAAACAGCCAATCTCTTTAGGTACTTCAGCAGCATATTGTGTGCATGATCACCTGCATTTTACAAAAGCAGGTTGCAAATAAAGCAGATGTGAAACATTATTTATTTGCAGGATTTTTTTCCTGTAGGATTTCACAGTGAGCTCTCTGTAATCTGTAGGAATATTTCCAGGGGCTTTTGACCATAGTCCCATAGTCATCAGTTCCCAGGCCACCCTGCACCCTAGGGGCGGTGAAACGTAACTTCAGAAGGGCCCAGCTGCCACCGATAGGCAGTGTGGAAAGCCACTGTTCTTTCAGTGTGCACAGAAGCATGCCAGGATAAGCCAGATTTATTTATTTTTTTTTTTGTCCATGGTTCCTTTCCCATTCCTTACTTTCTACTCAATGTGCACCCATTTTTAAAAGACCAGGTGGGCTTTCTCCTGGGTTGCCATCACTACCTTTCTGCCTGGTCAGCTCAGGTTTGATTCTTCAAGAGCCTCATTGCCTCTCCTCAGAGTCCAAGGCACCTCTTGAAGTCATCAGGCTGTCTCATCTAAGAACAGGTCTGTAGTGTTATGTTAGATCCTAACAACTTCTACAAGATTATTTTGGCTGCAATAGGATTTTTGAAAACTTTAAAATCAAAATTCAGCTGCTTCATTTGCTGGAGACCCAGAAGATTTATTTGGAATTGTACTTGTCCTTTCAGTAGTGCTTCTGATGAAGCTGCTGCTTTTAACCCTGTTGAAAAAAAAGCTTTTTTTCCAGCCCCGCCCCCCCACCTCTTGTTACTATTTTAAAATGTTTCTCAGGTTTGACTTTCATTATGTCATTCAGTCCTTGGCTCTTCCAGTTACTGTTTCCTGATCATTAGCAAGTTGCTAGACGTGAACTTGAGTTTGATAAGATTTGATGCTACATTTACTATCAAGTAGACTCTGTCTTCTTTTGTTTTCCTCCTAGGGGGACCCTGGGAACTGTGTTAGCTCTGTTTATTATTGGATGGTGCAGTTTGTCAGCGTCCAAAATTTTTACCTCTGCATTGGCCATGGAAGGACAACAGCTTCTCGTCGCATACCCCTGTGCTTTACTCTATGGACTTTTTGCACTTCTAACAGTTTTCTGAGAAGTGTTTTCTGGTAGTCTCTTTATTGTTGTTGGAGGGGCTTATTCACTTATTTTTAGATTGCCTAGAGTTGCATTACGTTCCATTAACAGAATCAGATTACATCACTTACCTTTTATTTGCCTAATGGCTGCTAATAAAATTTAAAAATCAAGCTAAAAGGTAGATGACTGCAATAATGGTGTTTTGAAAGTCTTACAGCGTAAAGAAAAATATTTGTATTGAGAAGGTAATAAAAGTGAAAAACTACGAAATAAATGATAATTTTAAAAAATATATTTTCTGATTGTTTATTACATAATATATATACACTAGAGAGTAACTGCAAAGCAATAATATAAATATTTAATAGATCTAGTAAATCAAGTGAACATACAAATGTATTTGTTTCCCAAAAAAGCCCCAGCTTGCCATCTTAGATGGTTACTAATTAATATCCAGAATGTATGTGTGTAGGCAACAGAAGAGTGAATGGCCCTTTGTTGTGCTGAAGAAGTATCCAAGAACAAGTGGCTACAGCAGAAGGAGAAAACTAGGAATTTTATCCTGTTTGTGTTTTTTTAAGAGGACTTGTTGTCCAAAACTCTATTGCATTGTTTGTAATGTACAGTAATATTATATTTTAAAATAACCACTAAACCACCACCTGCTGTCACTGCAGAAAAGCACAACACAAAACAGCTCCTAAAAATGTCTTCTGAAAGGGAGAACTGTATTTGAGCAAGCAAAATACAAATCTCCACAATTTTATCTGTCTCCCCCCAAAAAATCTATTTGCTGCTTTTAGTTTTACAGGAACTTAAACACTTTGTAATAACAATGAAACACAGAAGACACAAGATGTGTTTCAAAATATAATTTTAGAAGTATCAAGCTATCAAGAGGAAGTGGAGATGTGTGTACAGCCACAGCAAAAGCAAAATCCAGTAGACAGTAGTAGAGAAAAAGAATCTAGCTGTAGAAAGGGCTGATTAAAAAGAATAGATTAAATAAAGGGAAATGTGAAGGAAATAAATGGCAGCAGATTATTTAATCGGTTGTTTAAGGTGTCTTCTTTCTTGATAAATATTTTTATTATCTTGATTACCCTCCAATTTATTAATTATGTTGAACCATTTGGTGAAATGCCTAGAAAATATTTCTCTTTCTAGACATCTAGACAGAGGAACAATGATTCTATGAGGGAGGCTCCTGATACTGCAAGAACACATGCAGAAGCTTAACATGGCAAAACTGCTCAAGAATATGTTAAATAAATTGTCTTCCTAATCCATTTCAGGTCAGAGTTAAATTAGATTATAGGTTTGTCTTCAAGCTAGTGATTCTATTTCTGAATTGAAATAGCCTCTGATAAAAATACTTCCCATTGTTGGCACAATTTTTTTAAAGAGCTCTTGTGCAAACGATTCTGGAATTCATTTTACTGAACTCCAGTGGAACTAGTTCAGACTAAGGGGTCATGAAGAGTAAACAAAAGGTAATGTATACTTAGTTAATTCCTTAAAAAATTAAAACTCTTTTTCTGGACAAATACATGCTGTGTTTATCCATTTCTCTGTTGCAAGGCTGGGAACACAGGCCCAGAGAGGTGAAGTTGAAGTCATGAGCCTGCTGCAAATTGTGGCCGTAACTAGGCAGGATCTTGTTGCATATGAATAAGAAGTGTATTAACTTGGAAGATCATCATTTGCAAATACAGCAGATTTGGCCCTGCTCTATCTGGGAGTAAATTTTCATCTAATGAGGCACAGATGAACATGTCAAGTGACTCCAGGGTATCGTAATAAAATCAGGCAATTTGTTTTACCATGCACTAAGGGCATTGTCATGTCTGAACAGGGAAAGATTCATGTGGTTGCACTTCTTCTGAAGTTAAGAAAAGATGGTCTAGAAATATTTAGATCCATTTTTGTCCTATACTTTCTATTATCATTTACACTGCCTAAAACAAGTATAAAATGTCTCTATTCCACAGAACTTTATATTCATTTTCATCCTGATTGCATGATATGAATGGCAGGGGAATGAGTGCACCAAGCTATCAATTTGTCTTTTGATGTCATAGACAAGTCAAATTACTTATGGGGAAAATGAACACCTTGAAATTTTGCCACAACATCTACAAAGCAAATGCTAGTCTAATTATAGTTTTATGTTTGTTCTCTCAGAATTTATAACTTTATTTTCTTCTCTGAGATGCATCTTCATTGTTTTGAATGCCAACTTCTTAATTTCAATATCTTTTTTTGCTATACTGTTTAACCAAGCTAATTGCCTTTTCTGTGTTCCCAAAGGATTTCCAGCAAGCAGTACACACTTGTGCTGTGCTCCTGTTATGGTGTCCTTCAGGGTTCACTATGCTGCCTGCAAGATTTTAAATCTCTTAACCATCCTTTTTGAACTCCTTTTGAACAAGATTCCTTATTATTACATAGCTCTTCTTTCTGAAGGTCAGCATGGCCACAGTGATACTTCTGGCTGTGTACTTCCTGAATGTAAGAATATTATGGCTATTATTATAAGCAGTTCCTCAAAAATAAATGTTATTTTGGTCTAAGATCTGTTCAAAATGTGTATTTGATAATATACTCTTGTTCTTCCTCTCTGGACAGGCCTTCCCAACACCACCAACTTTCCTGTCTTTTCTCTTCTCTGGGACATTGTATTTTGCTCCATCACATCATTCCGTGAAAGTTAAAATACAAGCCTGTCAAGCTGTTACTTTCAACTTGCCAAAGAGAGGATTATAAAATAGTAATGGGTCATAGACTGATTTTTAATTCATACTTGCTATCCTGAAGAGCTAAAAAATCACAGGACTTAAACATAAGCTTCAAGGAAAATGTGGGAAAAAATGTCATGGTTTTGTAAGGGGGAAGTTTCTAATCTGTCTTTGATTTCTTCCTTTTCATAGTACACACATGGAAGTGCAATTTGGCATGTGCATTCACACACATAAATGGGCATTTCTTTAGATCCTTTTTGTTATTTCAAATGGTGATACCAGGCTTGGACACAGGCAGTATAGGAGGGGTATAGAAGACAAAATGCTTGCCAGTCTTCTGCTGCACTTCTTGTGTGCCAGACATACTCAAGGTCACCCTCAGAAAGGACCTTGCAGCATTCTGCTGTGGACTAAACATTTTGCAGTTCTATTGCAACAAAAGGCAGAAGCATCTGAAAATGAGCATATACCAAATAAGAGGAGACTATAGTGTGGGTCAGAGTATGCACTGATGATAAAATGGTTATCTGAATAGCAGTGGCTGACAACATGTCAGGTAACATCCAGAGACGTGCTCTCCATGGCAAGCCAAAGGCCACATTTGTAGAACCAAGGTTCCAATATTTATCAAAAATCATCTTGTCACATGTCATCTTTAAAAGATTACAGTACAGGCCTTGAATAGTTTAACTGTTGGTAAACTGAATTGAGGATTGAAAGCTGCTGACACATTAAATTGGACACATGCTGTGCTTCCTGGTGAAATAGCTCCATTAGCAAAGGGTAATCTTTTCCTGTCTTTTAACATGGAAGCCACAGAAAGCTTATATACAAAAGCAGTGAAAACTGTTTCATTACTACATTGTTTATGTCATTTGAGAATGAGACATGACAGCTCTGTCTTGCCTTAGACCTCTCTTACCACCACATTTACTTCAGCTCCTTGCTAAACAGCCATCTTCCTGTGTTGGCATTTTCTGTCCACTTAACTATTTTAAGTGAATTTTGTAATAATGTTGAATTGCTCGTCTATAATCATATAATAGTAAGTATCAATAAAGCAAGAATTCAATCAATTTTATCTGGTTTAAATTTCCTTTTCCTCCTTTATTATCAGTAGTATATTTAGAGGTCAGGCTGTTGTGGACTTGTTTATGCCTGGTAGCCAAATATATACACATATATGTTACGATATATATGCATATGTAAAAATAAAAATACACATATATATGATAAGTTACAAGACACTGGGGCTGCCACAAGTTCTGGGCAGTACATCACCACTTTTTGAGGACATATTATTAGCAACCTGGTGACCCAGCCTGGGAGATGATGTATATCCTTTCAAAGAAATCAGCAATTGCAGCATCTGATAAGCCTTGTGGAGAATCACTGCACATAATGGCAATGTTCACAGTGACACGATGATGCATGTGGTGGTTAATGTATTTTCTGACAGACAAAAAAAGTCTACTGGTTCAGCAGGTAGTGGGTTACTGCAGCATAATGGCTACAAAAATAATCTGGATAATTAATGTCAACCTGCCTAGATCATTGTAATACAAAATTGATATCTACCTGTGTCAGTGTTAGTAATGGATGTTCCTGTTCAAGATCTGCTCTCTGTCAAAATTTGCCCATCACCAATTCCATGTTCACTTAGCCTCTTGAATGTTTATTCTAAGCAAACTGCAAAAACACTGTTAGAAGCACACATTTTGTAGGTGTAGACCATGACTTCTCTGTTTAAACCTCAATCTTCTTGATGATGCATTCCTAGGAGAGGTCAGAGTATGCACAAGGGCTGTTTTAGTTGTTTGCCAAGTGATTTTCAGAGAATAATATCTGCAACAATGACAATATGTTTGCTGTGATTACCAAGCACATTTATTAGACTTATGGTTTTCTCATTAGTTTAAAAATGCCTACTGACCTTGGTGCTGCATCACTGAACTAGAGGAACAATGTGATTCCCAGTGATATGCACACAGTTGCCTAATGAAGACCTTGGCCAATACATACCCTCTGCTATGGTAGCACCGTTGTTGCAAATGCAAAAAAAAAGAATCATTACCCTGCTTTTGCCATGATGTTAAGTGCAGCAGTAACGAGTGAAAAGAGGTCATAGGAACACCAAACATGCATCATTGTAAACATAAAAGACCGCAGGGGAAGCCACCACTTTGCATAGAACAAGGGGTAGATTTTCAAAGGCATGAAGGTCAGTCCTATCAAAAGTCACTTGAGAGCTGAGCTTGAGTGTGTACTTTGGTGATTTTCCTGACAGTCTCTTGACAAGCATTCCTGAGCAATCAAAGTGCAAGAAGCCACCAGGCTACCACAGGCAGTCTCCCAGGAGACTGATGACCCACATACAATTCTGGGTAGAGACAGCTGTAGCAATCAAGCATAAGAAACTACCCCAATGTGTGGTTGCAAAATGTGATCCCTGCCTCCAACACTGTTCCTTTGTTTTATTCTCTTTTACTTAATCCCCAACTCTGGATGTTGAGTGGCTGCAGCTTGTCTAGCTTAAGCACTAACTATTTATTATCTGAGCTCTAAATGGATTATATAAACTTTGATTGGGCTCTGTCTTTGCTCTTCAGCTTGGTAGGTTGTTGATTCTCAGTTCTGAGCTTTATCCTTTCTCCTGACTATGCTTCTTAGCCAAAATTTCTTCTTGTTCCTGATTTTTCATTTCCTGGTTTCTTGTTCCAAGTTCATAGCTTTAGTCATGATATTGAACATTTAGCAGTCTGCATCCTTGCTGTATTTCTTTGATACTCTACCAAACTCCTAAAAAATCAAGCACACAGAGGAAGAAGGAGTTCTAGTGAACAATGTGAAAATATTTCTGAAATAAAATCCTGTCAGAACTTGGCCAACATTTTGCTGACGGTAAAATTAACTATGCTGTTAGGATTACATATAATCCAAACAGCTGTGTTGAAAAAGAAACTTCTAACATGTTTCACAAGTCGAAGAAGAACCTTTAATGCAAATACCTTGTTTAAACTCCAAATATGGTCAGGGCCTTAGAAGTGATACAACTTTCATCTCAACGAAAAGGTTCTAGAAAAGAATGCCCTAAGACTTAAAGAGGCATAAAGAGGTGCACTAGATTTTATCTGTCCATTGTAGAACAATATGATAGTCATGCATTACTGTTTAATCTCTCTTCTGAATTGCTAACTGAATGGAGGAAGTATGATGTTGATGCACTGCAGAATGTGAAATAGTTTAGGCAGTTACTCCTTGTGAAAAGTAGTAATAGCACTTGGCTCTTCCAAAGAAGTAGCTGTGATAACGTGATCCACTTTAAAGTGCACTTGTGCATTTTGCTTGGTGAGTCAATTTGCTGGAGGAAGATGATACTAAATGACACTAATAACCACAAAAAGGATGAGTGCAGCATAAATTTGCTTATATTTCAGACACTGTGCACATGGTGCATAGAGATCTGCAGAGTGTTGCAGGGTAGCAGCACTGCGATATATCTCACCTGCATAATGATTACTGCTGAATAACTGTTGGCACTGCGTAGGAAACCCTTGGACTGAGATACAAGCACGCCTAATGCTTCCTGCCTTGTAAAATGGACCACTTCTCAAAAGAGAAATTCACCCTGGAGACACATGAATTTCTGAGGGCAGCCATTGAGGAGATATGTTTAACAGAGCACTTCACAGTTTGCTTCGCCACCACTGCTGCCTACATAGTTGTGTTCTCTCTTTCCAGCACAGCAGTCTGATTATTGATGGGGTCCTGCTGCAAAGGAGGAGGCTCTGATCAGTTTTTAAGGTCACTTACCAAAAATACCCTGAGGAGTACCAAGGATCTCCATATTAGCGTCTACCAGAACCACAACCTGTGTAGGGTCAATAATGTAAACACATTTTACTAAGACAGATCACACATATGTTGCTGATGCCTTTCTTCCTACTGCTCCTGGCCAGACAATATGTGTATGTACATCAGTTCAGCTCCTGTGCTATAGCCATGGCTTACCAAAGAGCTATGGTCCCCACATTGCCACAGCCCTTACAGGTCCTTCGTCTGGTTCCACCAGCTGAAATGCTACAAGTGTGTTACATGATCAAACAGAATGGAAGGTATTTTCCTATTTCAGACTAATTTAAACTGAACTTTCTAACTGCTATAACAGCTAAAAAATCATAGATTAATTAAAAAACATTGTAGGAAAGAATACCAAGAGGCCATTTATTCCATCCTCTACCTCAAAGAAGGACTGAAAGAATTTCTGACAGCATGATATGACAGCATGAATCTACTTTAACATTTTAATCTTTCTCTCAATGTATCTTTCAAATTATTATACTCTGCCTTTCTTTTAAGGGTGAGCAGCATATACTGTTTTGTGTGTATATGTATATGTGTGTGTATTGGCAGGGATGTTAAAGATACACTAGCAATAGGCTGTTGGTTATCTGGGTTTGAGTCATTAATTTACAACAGAGAGGTTGATGCAAATCAAACTGATAGAGGATACCTACAGTTTCAGATTTCACATAGGCACTGCTGTTTGCTGGAAACTCAAAGGCCATACCAGGGAGTCTCTGTACATGCTCAGTTTTTCACTCTTTTTTTTTTTTTTTTTTTTTTTTTTTTTTAATAAAAATACACTTCTGGCCACTGTCAGAAAAGGGATACTGAGATAGTTTGGGCTTTGGTCTGACCAGAAACCACAATTCTTATCTTTACAGTTATTATCCTCATCCTCGTTATTATTATGTAGTGCCTAATAGCTAATCAAGTATGCTGGCTATGCAAGGTACAAGTAGAGAATAACGCTCTTTCCCAGAACAGCTTATGCTAGTAAAATATGACTGCTGTTGCAGTACAAAATTTGTGGTCATGTTGCATTGAAACATTGCAAAGCTTTCCCTCAGAATAGCCTGATTGGTGCACCACAGAAATAATTTTGTTCTGTAATCACTGCAGTATGGTACTAATGAGCTTGTTAGGATTTGTGTGCTATACTGCACAGTTTGCATACTTTGTGTACTTGGGACACTTCAATGTTTTCTAGCTGTGCCAGTAGTATTTGCATTCTGATTGCTTAACAAAACAATGCTGCACATTTAAGGAAGGTTGTAATGCAAATACAATGCATAACAGCAATAATAATATCCTGTGTGCCTACAAATCCCAATGCATGCAATGTCGTGCATTCAGATGTGAATGAACTGGACAATGTGAAGCTACAGGCGTCAGTTTATACATAAATTCTATACAAGTGTTTACCAACATTTTTTAAACAACTCAAGCAATTAAGGGAAGAAGGCTTTGTCTGTAAGAAAAAAGAGATTGTAGTTAAAACACTGGATTGAGACTTAGTCCACATGGATTTGACTCAGGCACTTTGCTGGATTTCCTGTGAAGCCCTGGCCAGTGGTTTGGGCCTTGAATCCCAAGGTGTTCAGTGACATATCCCACTGATTTCCTCTAGAGACAGGCATCTCTTATGATCTAGCCCTGCAACTCCTCAGCAAAGTTAACAATACATTCACATTTCACAAACATGCTATAAGGAGAGCTTTGCTCCTTAGAGAATACCAGGCACTCAGAAAATGGACCCTAAACTCAACTCTCACAAAACAGGCAGTTGAAGTGCCACTTCCTAGACTAGCAAGTTACCTTTTCACTTGGACACAAGCTCCCCATACACATGCCACCAACTTTTAAACCCAGTGGGCTGCATATCAGATGGGACTGCCCTAATCAGAAAGGATGAATTTCTTTTCTAACCTTGTGGAGCCAGATGAGCAGCCTTCGGCCAGCAAGATGCTTTCCTGCCTGCAATGTTCATCTCTTCCTCTGCTTTTGCCCTTTCTCTATGCAACACCTCACTTCTTCCCAGTGGCCCCATGTCCCTGGTGTGAAGATGGAAAAACAAAGACCTCAGAAACAAAGTCTCTCTCTCTACCTTTGATGATCCTAATTAAAACCTCCAGGGAGCAACTTGAAGTGTGGAAAACACAGATTGCCCAAGACCAAGATGGGCATGAACAAATGTGACAACTCACGTTCCTTGCTTGGGAGTCTTGATGTTAAACTATGATGAACGTAAACTATAGCAAGACTGGGAAAAGGGTTACACAGTTTATTGAGACAAGAGATGCATCCTGTGTGGGGCAGCTGAAAGGACTAGAGGTGTCTGTGCCAGATCTAAACTCAGGACTCACCCCTATGTACATTGGCCACTGTATTAGCAGGCAGGATGACCTGCCAGTCAACAACAACTAGGTGTTAGGAAATGGGCTCAACCAACAATCAATACTGCTGAAATCCAGATTCCAAATCTGGGCTGCTGAGTGGCTCTTGCAGCAACCCCAAGATGTGATGGGTCCTGGTTTCTAGCGGAAAATTCATTATATCCTGCAGGTCTCCAGGCTTTTTAGTTCACAATCACTGTCCACAGCCAAGGGTCCCAGCTATGCAGCAACAGCCTGGCTGGCAGAACTGGACCCCATGCACTGCTTCTTGTTACATGGAACTTGGTAAATGGTTCAAGTGACTTCAACAAAGTTTTAGTTGAGTGGTTGTGAACTAAATCAATGCAAGGCTTTTTTAATAAATAGTCTGTAATGTTCTAAATAGTCAAACATCTGTCATCTGCTAATCAGTCTGTTTCTGCAGGTAGTAATCAGTTTGATGAGTTTCAAAAATATTTTTGCAGTTCAGTGTGACAAGACAACATGCATGACCAGGAATAACACTTTACGATGGTTAATCCATCATATGCTGTTGTTACTCTGTTTATTACCGACTATTTATAGTAACTTCTTTGTCCTTGATAGAGCATGCTCCATTTTAGCAAATACTTGTACATATTATTTTTTTTTATAGGTCTGGTGGAAAGTTTTCATCTGAGAAAATTTTTCTGACAAGTCAGCCTGTTTTTTCAAAAAAGAGCTACAAATCCCTGTTCAATCTGAGCAGACAGCAATACAACCGAGTGCTGGAAATCTGAGGGGGAATTAGGGTTTCAACAGTAATAAAAAAGTCCAAAGTACTGGAAAATCTTGCCCTGTTTTACCTCACTGTGACCTAGAATGTACTTAATTGGATGACATTTACCAAACAGAAACAAACAAACAAAAAACAACAACAACAACAAAAACCAAACAAAAAAACCCAAACCAAACAAAAAAACCAACAACAACAACAACAACAAAACCCCAAACAAACAACAACAAAAAAAACCAGAAACAACAACAGAAAAAGAATAAATCTGATGGACAGCAATTCTGGTGCAGGCATAGGCACAAGTAGATAATATGACCAGAAAGGATCCAATGACAAGGCTGGGCTGTTTTCAGTTTCAGGAACACAAAGCTAACTTAAGCAGCTAGGTCTCAGATTTCAGTTAACTTGAATCACTGAAAAAGCATTGCATAGCTTTGTATTGCTTAGAAGTATGGAGGACATTGTGCTATTCTCTATGCTTTTGAAGACACATGAAGAACTGGGTCAATGCCTTAAACATAAGAACGTTTGTATTATTTTGCTCATTCATTTTTCTGGTGCAGTGAGCATTTTATAAAGTTGCATTCCATTATTAAGTCATTTGAACTGAAATCAAATTGCAAAGATAAGGAAAGATAAGATTTCTGTCAGTCCAAAATATTTCTTTCATACCAATTAATCTGAGGCTAGACAAATATGTCTATAATGTCAGAGCAATTAGACTTAACAAACTATTTTCATTCTTTTAAGTCAGCTGTTTTTTAGATCAATTTCTAATAAACAGCGAGCAAAGAAAATACATTTCTACTTCATTTGAATCCTTATCCATTGCCCATCAAAGTCAACAGAAATCTTTTCACTGGATTAACTGGTGTAAGGTAGAGCTTTTATTGCTCTCTATGAAAGCTGAGAACATGCACAGTCCTGATAGTGACAGTGGATACCATTTCAGCTGTTCATAAACTGTACATGAGACACAGTATAACAGATATCACACACCCCAATATTATTAGAACTTTGCACAAGGAGTCAGTGAACCCTATAAAACGGCACAAGGTTTTTCTCTCTTTTTTTGTTCCACTTGCTCATCAGTCTGGTTGGTGGATAGGCTGGGACCAGTCCTTAGAATTTTTATACTAGTAATGACTGGTGGTACTCTTGTAACCATGTCATACCAAGTAATTTTGTTCAGGAGCCATTAGGCTTGCACAAAGAGTTCCTGTTATCAAGATATATCTGGTTTCAACATACAAAGCTATCATTTGTTGTCTAATGGACCTAAGAGATGTCTAGGGAAGTCAGTGAGCTGCTATGCTACACGTGCTTGCTACCCCAAGAAGACATCCAAAAAGTTTCAGCTGGCTAGAGTCTTTCTCACCCTCCAGTTGTTGTTCCCCAGCTCCTTCTGTTTCCCTTTGGGATTTTATACCTTTCTATTTTGTCTGTCTGACTCTGCTACCAACTTTTTCACAGCTCTTTCTTGTGACAATCTATTTCTTCAGTCATTTGAGCCACAGTTTTGCAGCTAGGCACTGGGCCGTTCAGATGAACTACTGGGGTGGAAGGTAAGCTACACTTGAAACCACAAGATGCTGATGGATTAGAAGGAAATTTGATTATTTTTTTCACCAGTCTCTCTCTTCTTCCACAGTCCTTTATTTCCCTACTGTATCACTGCACTGCCGTCTTCCACTGCCCTCCCTAAGCTCATCAGTCCCCTCCCCTCTACCTCAGCTCCCTCAGAAAAAAGCCGTAGGTAGGGTCCTGCATTATGCTGGTGAGACATGTGCCAGCACCAGACCAAGATGGAAGTAAATGTGCCGGCCACCTCCTATATCTTCCCCACTGCTAGTAGCACTTGGTGACACTTGGGAAGCCATTAGGTGGCACCGTCCCAGCTCTAGTGAAATGAATGGACTGGACAGGGGGGAAAGAGAGACAGAAGTTCAAGGAGTCTGGGCAGTACCAAGCATGGCTACATCTGGGTGCCCAGATCATTTGGTGTTGTTCAGTATCGTATACAATTACAGCAGAAATGCTACTATGGTGGCAATGCCTTGCTCACTCTACACTCTTACAGCGGCATCCTCATCTTTTGTAAATCCGTGTATTCTGATAACTCTGGTGAAGCCATATCAGCTATACTGTCTCACAATCCAGCTCATCACTTGGAACTAACAGGGAGTACTAAGAATGCATGCTGACCTCCAAGCTGGTGCAGAATGTACAATTCTATCCACAGAATCATGCAGGAAGGGGAATTACTCTTTCCTCCAAGTCCAAGCATGATACTAACCACCATTTCTAGTGCTCAGTAGGGGAAACTAGTGCAAAAACAGTCAGGTTTTCCTCTGAGTTACACTGAACTAAATTTGGAGAAGGGTCAGTGGGTGCTTCTTAGGAATACCTGACATATCTGACCAACATCATGTTCCTGGGCAACAGTGGGGTTTACTTTTAAGAATAGAAAACAGTTTTCAACTTCATCTGAAGTGCAAAATGGCTGTGACATGCCTAACAAAGAATAGTTTGTGTCAGCAAAACTGCTTTCACATTTTTAATGAAAAAACTTGAAAGAAAATTCCTTCTGGTTCAGACAAACATTAATCAGTAGAGGCAGGTACTTGTAAATAAATTAATTGATGCCGTAGCCTCCATTACACCTTTTTCTCTTCACGAGCAGAGAAATCATAATATACGTCAGGGAAAATTGCCTTCTTTGGTGTTAGAATCTAAACGGGTTCTTGAGAAGAAGTAAATACAAATCAGAAGTAAAATAAAATGCTTGTCTCTAATGAAAAGAGGGAGACTGACTGGTTTGTGATTCTTAGCATCTACAAAATTGAGGTCACCATTGTGAAGAGGATCAGTCAGTTTCTAATCTATTTCTTTGTTGCAGTACTACCAATTCATCAGACATTTATAAGGAAAAGTCCTACAGAGCTTGAGGCTTGGACAGAATTCATTATTCAGTACCAAACTTGCTCTTCCCTAGATGCATATTTAGTGCAGTAGCTATATTTTTATCCCCCAAAGTACTCTACTTAGATCCAAAACCTTTTCCTTGCTAAAGCTCTGAAAGCTGTATTAGAGGTGTCTACTCTACAGCAAGTCCATATATATCCTTAAGGGAATTGTAAAGTATGTCCTTATTTACTTTTAAAGGTATTTTTGTAAACTATCAATGCAATGCAAAGATTTACAAGCATTGCAGGTAAAGTCTGCTTACTGATCCCATAAATCACACCTGTAAAATCAAATCCCTTCCCCAAGCAATGTTTAATGTACAAAGTACATATATTTAGTCCAAGGAAAAACGAATTATAAAACCTAATGATTTTTTTTGTTTTGGTGAATACCAGTCTTGATTTCTTCCGTTAGGTTTTATTTTCTTCACATGACTCTTAAAAATAAGGCACCATATGCACATCTTCTCTGTACAGCACATAGAGCAGCAAACACACACTGTTCCCATCAGTGTAGGCTTAGAGACTGGCCATTTCATGCTGGGCTATCCCTGGCTGCATGATCATAGATATTTCCTCTATGGAAATGATAAAATATTACATTATATGGTTGGAGGAAGTGGATGCAAGAAAGGAGGGAAACTGAGAACACATTTTCATTGCAGTGTTCTGTCTGTCTGCTGCAGTAGTTTGTATTAGATGTGAATGTAGATGAAAGGATTTCATTGAATGCTCCTTTACCAGTGTTGTCTCTCTCCACCTTTTAACAGAGGGCATAAAGATTACAGTTTTAGTTAAGAAAGGAATTATGATCATTGGCTAATGAGTCAGTCAGTCATGCTTCTCGAATAATGGGAGGGTAAGAGGGAAAAGAGGATTTTGGAGACACAATAAATCTTCCCTCATAAATGTAGAATACTCAGCTTGTGTTCCCTTTAGGACCTAAGGTTCCATGTAGCCAATTCTCAGCCTCTGCCCTCCATCTCATCATCACCATGTTTTTCAAATGAAAAATGGAAGAATGGAGTTGAAGCTTTACTATACAGCCAGAATCTTGGTATCTGATTTTTTTTTTTAGAAAAAAATCAGTTCTGTTGAACTTCTTTAATAATGAGCATAATAGTCCACTTAAAAATAAATAAATATGTTTTTCACATGCATTTTCATTAGATTAAGGAGACAAGGCCAGAATCACATCACAGAGTCACAAAATGGTCTTTGGAAGGCACATCAGCACAGCACGTTGTCCAAACTTCCCCTCAAAGCTTCTCTGTGTCCAGCACTGGGTTATGTCAGACATGGATTTATCTAGCTAGGTCTTGAAAACTTCCAAGTATGTCCACTTCATCCATGGACAGCCTGTTCAAGTGCTACACCATGCTCCCCTGATGTCTAACCTGAACCCCCTGACCCACAATTTATGGCTATTGCATCTATAGTGCCATCTGTCACAGCTGAGGAGAGTTTGGCTCTATGTTTTTGCATCTGTCCTTCAGAAAGCTGTAGACTGCTATCAGGTTGCTCCTTAACCTTCTCTTTATGCTGTCTCCACCTCTCTTCATGGGACATGCTGTAGGCCTGTGAATCTATCTTCTGTCTTCTAATGCCAAGATAATCCTCAACATTTTGTCAATAATATTTTTTGCTGACAAAACTGCTGGTAACTTGACTAAAGTGAACACGTAGGATGAGCCATAATGGTTCAACATAAGAGCCTGTACAGTATACTGAAATATCCAAAGAGGTATAAATTAATGAGTCTAGCCTTACCACATTTTAGTGAACACTTAAAATTAGATGGTCTGCTTTTCTTATGGGAAGTGTTCATACAACACAGAAGATTGCTGGTTGAATAAAAAGGAAGAATAAAACTATGGCACATACTGAAAATGTTCAGATCAATACAAAAACCAAGACTCTGTCCCAGAAGGACACTGTGAGAAAACTTCACTTTTATCAGCTTGTAGATAGCAACATGGAAGCCACTGGGAACATCATAGCAATTCTACAACTGTTTAGTTTAGCAGACAATAAATGAAGTTTCATTTGTTTCCCTTTACAAGTTTAAGGGGGAAAACATAAAAGGGAGTTCACTACAAAGTATGCTGTTTCTGTAATTTCACAGCAGGACAATCAGAGACCACTTAAAACAAGAAAGTTGTGGAAAACCTCAGTGCTTCTAAAGCTCGTATCACTCGCTTGGGCCTTGTTACCAGGGCCTACGTTACTGAAGGTAATGTAAAACTGCAAACAGCATAAGCTAAGTTTCTATATTGTACAGCAAATTCTGTGTTATGCCTTGTTTTCTGTTTCAGAAAATGACTGTAATGAGTTCAGAAATGTATAAAATTCCTGCAGATTAAAAAAATTATGAACCCAATCCAAAAGGTATCTAGGGTCTTTCACATTACAACTGTAACTTTAACACTTACAAAACCCAGACATGTGCTTGAGTTTTGACAATGAAGCATGCACACTCAAAATACATATAGTCCAAGTTTCTGTATAAGGCTGGTGAGGCTACCTAAGAAATTCTAGTTGTGAACAGAAGACTGGTAAACATATACTCTGAACCAGTAGGTATATAAGCATTTTACACAAAATGTGTTGGAAGAGATCAAGAGACTTCCATGTGGTAGAATTTCTTTTTATGCTGTGGAAGATATGGACCTAATTCAGGTAAGGAACTGCCTCTGGGTTTCTTTCTCCCACATAACCATTAGAGGGTTGAGTAAATATGTGGCATTAGTATTTCCATGCTAATGCTCTGAGCATGGGTAAGTGATGAGTGGTTTTGACAGCTAACAAGTATGCTGAATACTGAATTTGACTTATCAGAAGGAACTGAATATTTCCCAGCATTTAGGAATGGCTTGCTTAGTTTGCTGGCCTTCATCAGCCTATTTTGTGACCTTAGGTGCCTAACTCTGAATACAGATTCTGCTAAAAGTTAAGTGCCACAGCTATATAGGATTAGTTCACCCCCTTCATGTATTCCCTCACCAATTTTAGGGAAAACCCCTCATGTACTCCCACTTACCACAAAAAAAAGTCAGACACACATGATCAGAGCAATAATGGATTTGTTTTTCTTCTCCAAGTGGGATCAACAGAAGACTGCCTGCTAAGTGCTCCTAAACAGCTAGTTAAATTATACACTTCTGCTTATATTCCCTCTTTTTGTTTCTTTTGTTTCCCAAATTCTTCCCTTTAACACACTCATCCACTTTCAAATAAACAATCTGTCCCAATTTAATCTTACCTGTTGATCTTAATTATGGTACTTTAAAACTCTTTGGTGTTTGTTACATGGTTGCACTGGTAATTTCTACTTCCATCAGCAGTTCTTTTAAGTCAGCGACTTATTTTGCTTATCATTTATATTTCTAGTTTTTGATACTTCTTATATTTCTATCTTGCTACTGTAACCACGAGTCAGAATTAGGTGTCTGCATATGTTACTCCCTTTTTGCTCTCTGTAGGACATTATAATTTCTCATGTTATTTTGTTAGCATAGCTGCATGCCAGGGCTGGCCACCCTAACAACACTGCTACACTTGTCCATGTTGTGAACCTAGCATGATTTACATTCCTTAATGCTGTGAAAGATTAATTCCTGTTATGCAAGTAGTACTCTGGAAATGTTCAGTTAATAACTCTTGTTGTTGGTTAGCACACCAGGAATATTGCCTTGTTCACACTCATTGTTAGAAATGAGATGTTGATGCACATACCTTCAGAAAGTTTCTGGCTCCTTATAATTAACTCCATACTTTCATTCAGCCTTGGGGCTCTATCCCCCTAAAAAATCTCCCTTAAATGCTAGAATGCCCTTCAGAAATCAGTCCCATTGCCTAGCTCCATGATGAGATCTCCACCTAAATTACATGACACACTGGTAGAATACATATATCTGCATCATACATATAAATATATATATATATACACATATATATATTTCTGTAGCTGTTGACTAATGTAAATGGCTTGAATTATTCCATATGAATTCAACTAATTCAGCCCAGATGGTGAATTCTTCAGACTTCTGTCTTCAAGGACAGAGGGCTTCTGAACAGATTGCAAATGACAATGGAAATCAATTCATGTTCAAGGAGTTTCTATTATTTGTCAAAATAAATTATATCAAACATGT
This sequence comes from Apus apus, assembly GCF_020740795.1. NCBI lineage: Eukaryota > Metazoa > Chordata > Aves > Apodiformes > Apodidae > Apus > Apus apus. Next base: position 89,670,752 of record NC_067285.1, read on the forward strand.
CACATCAGCTTTTTACTGTCCTGCCACTAACATGTTGACTGAAAGATCTGCCCAGACATTTCAGGCAAGCTCCACCAGTGGTAAATCCCTCCTGGAGTTAGCTTGTACTATTCTGTGGCTTGAGCTGTCTCTCTTCTCCTGTAGAAATGCAGAAGGTAGTTAGATAAATTATGTCTTATAAGTGTTTTTATAGAAATAAAATTAAGGGGTTTAGCATCTGATTAGCAGAGTGAGCAGCAATGTGCTCAACTAACTGAACAACTACAGGAAACTGAGTATTGTAATTTACTTTTCCACTCTTTTGTATAGTTTTGTCATGGAATATGTACATAAAATACGCGGTTATGTTATTTGAATACTTTGTTTTTTGTAAAACATAAAAATATGTGTTTGCATTCTTTATACAGTATATTGGGTATGCTAAGATATGTGCTGCTATTGTAAGTAACAGTGGTTGATTAATCTGCTGCGAATGTTATGTGAAAAATTGATCAAGGCTTTTTTGGCTCATGATTGAGCTTCCAAATTGTTCACTCTGACCCCTAATATATGTGAGTTCAAAGAGAACTCATATTCATATGCTTAAATTTTTACATACTTTTGCTGAACTGCAGATTTCTGTGACTACATTATTCATTATGAGTGCAAAAATCCTAAGAATAACATCATGAATAAATCAGTGAATGAGCAAATGAATGAATGGTACTGTTCAGTAAATTAAAAATACACAGTGCCTCTCATTATGTCTACATGCCTTCTTAAAGAACAGGTAATTTTATGGGAAAAAATTTAAGCAGACTTAACCAAACTGAATAAAGTACTTGGGGGCAGGGGGAATTGTGAATGTTTTTGTAGTTGATTGGCCCCAAAAATGTGGTGATATTTTACAGATGATGTGATACATCTCTTGAGTTTTGCTGATTATAAGTTATGAATTCAAGTACTTGCATTTAGGATTATTCCAGTATTATATGTTGCATCCACCTGTAGCATTATTCCATCCCGAAAACATGATACTGAGGCGTGTAAATCATGATGGGCTCCTCTGCAGAGATCTCTTCTGCAGTTGGAGGGCATGGGACAATGAGCTTGCTCAGTCTCTCTATGGCACTCTAATGTTCAGATTGATTTCCATTGGGATGATTTTTCTTGTCATCACTTTTTATCAAGGGATGTGTACACTTACAGTATTTTTGGAAAGTTAATCCAACACGATCTATGCTTTGGTTAGCAAAGAGGAGTTCAGAAGAAGGAAGACTCAAGTGGGTATCTGCATGATGGGGCATGGGAACTGTGCTCAGCCCCTGCACTGTGAGGGGTGACCTCCAGGCTTCCCGAGTCATTTCCACACCTTGATTTCTGCTGGGGTTGGCCAGGAGGGAGCTGCAAGTGCCCCAGTGGGGTATATGACCAGAACTATTGGGGATCTCAGTGGCATATAAGGGTCACCTGCACTGAAGGCTGAATAGTTGTTTCCCTCCCATTTCTGTGCTCCTTCCCAGCAAGGTTTTTAAGTATATGAACACATCCTTCCCTATTCTGAAAAGCTAATGAACATCAAATAGCTGTGGATTGCTGAGCTACTTTTCTGTATAAATATCCCCTTCTTTTTATTAGCTGGAACAATGTAGCATTCCCTTAAAAGGAAGGAAGCTATTGTCCTAGGCAGGGGGGAGGAACTAGGGAATGGTATCTGGTTCATACTGGAAAGCTTATAACAGTATTTTAATTGGTTTGATTATAAATTGTTGAAAGATTTTATTAAATGGCTTGGGTCTGTTTGTTGTCTTGTTTAAAACAATTGGTTTACTTGATTTTTTGTGGAAAATACATGCTAAATAATCACCTATTTCTCTCGACAAAACCAGTATTTTAGGGGAAAGTTGAGAAAAAATAAAGCGTTATATTTAATAAAAATATGTTGGATAATATTATTTTAGAAAAAAACAACAAACAGTACTGGTCACCTCTGTTGAGATGTGATTCTTGGTGAGAAGATGAATTTATTTTTTTCACAAGCATATTTATGCAGATAATATTTGAACATGGCTCATTTCATAAAAGAAAACATTGAAATCAGTCATTAAAACTCAGTCTCTCTCACCAAAACTAATGTCTGGAAAATTATAATCTACCATAGGATAATTTTGCAGAGGGCATATAATGTAAGGAATGTGATTCTTGTTACTGTAAGTCTTTAGAGAAGTATTTTAAAGACAGTTACTTCTGTCAGTAATTACTCTGTCCCCTTTCGTTGCCAGGTAAAAGAGTCTGCTTCAGAAATATAAAAAATGGCAAACATACATAATTATTAATCTTGCAACAGAAGTGTTCATAGCAGGTAGTTTATACAAATTGATGGAAAGTACATTTAATATGAATAATTACATTGATTTGCCATTTTAAATATCTTGACTTATTTTTAAAACTTGCAGTAATTCTATGAAATAAATTGCAAGCTTATATATAAAATAAACATAAGATATATAAAACAGACCAAATAAACAATTAAAAGCTAGTTTAAGAAGAGAAAAAATGCTTACAAAAAGTATTTTTTTTTTTAATTCAGAATTATTTTGCTGTTTTTTTCCTCCAGTATAATCTGGGTATTGAATTCTGCTTTACTTCTGTTGCTTTCACAATTGTTTTTTAATGCAAAGCCTATGAAGGCACACACTTATCTTGCAGGGGATTAACAAAAAATACAACAAAGGCAAAAAGCAGTAATTTGTATAGTCATTTCATTTTGCTCAGTAGAGCAAATGGAATTACTCAAAAATTCTATATAATTTGTGGTGTGTATCACAAGAATAGTATGTGTCACCGTAACTACATAATAGGTAATTATCTGGTATTGTGATGTTGTAACTGAAGGCTTTTACATAACCCCTGGTTTGTTCAGTGTGTTGCTCCAAGTCATGAATTACTGGTTCTAAAAAAAATTAAAAATTTATATTTATGCATACATATATGTGTGTGTGTATATATATATTAGCAAAATAGAATACATATCAAAATTGCTTTTTCTTTTTATTTCCTTTTTTTTTTTTTCCTGTTTTTTTCCCTACTGAGGAAGAGGCATAGCAGGAACCAATCTAATACTTATGCAGAATAGCATCTATTTTTAGTAAAGCAGTTTTCACTAGATATAATTTGGGCATTCTGAATAGAATCTGTGAACCCTTGTAAATTTAACTCCTCTGGGTTGGGAAATAAAGCCTATATTGTGTGTGACTACGGTGATTTTCTACCTTTAGGATATGATCTTGGTTTTTGATCTGTTGGTGCAAGGTCAAAAATTATAAGAGACTCCTGTATAAGCAAACAAATAGGATATTCAGGATGTACAGCAAGAACGCACATAGATAAACCAAGTGACCCAAATTCATGCAAATTCATGTAGCTTGTTTACATTAGAATTGACTGGCTCCATATATGTGTGCACAGAGGAGGCACCCCAGCAAAGCATAGATATTTTCATTTTGCATAGCATGAGTGCTCTATATATTCCACATCTGTTTCTTCCACCCCCAAATATAGTGTAAAATAAATTATTTGTGTTTATCTGTATTAAGTTCAGCCTATTAACTCTTATATATTTATTTGCCTGTATATGTAGATTGTTTCACACGAAGCCTGTGAAAGTAGTATCTAAGCAACCGTCTGAACATTTCAGTTTTGTCCTGAAGACTCTATTCAGCATTTACAACGGACCATAAATGTGGGCAGGTTGTAATGGCTACAGGGAGTTTAACCACTGTATGCTCTTACTTTGGTTTGTGCTAAGCAGCTGTAAGCAGTGTGTTACTTGATTACAATTTCCTGCTTGAAACAGCTCTCTCATTGTTGTTGCCCCTAATGAAACTACCTCAGAGGTGTTCACCTGGAGAAATGTTAGGAAAAAGACAGTTAGGAAAAAGACAGTTAGGAAAAAGACAGCAAAATCACACAAGAAAAAGAAAAAATAATAATAATAAAAAAAATCTCTGCATCTGGTTGCTGGTATATGTGGGATTTAGCAGGATTTACTTCTCAGATATTCAAAGTAGGCTAATAAGTTTTGTAAGCTTATGATGTTATTTGAATTTTATCTTATTTTTTTTATATATATATATATAAAATTTTTTTTCAAGGATTTGAGGTATTTTTTAATCTGTAAACCAGTGTGTGTCTTGGAAAGCTTCTCTAAGAATGCTTGTTACTTCACACCCCTTCCCCACCAGTACCCAAGACAGTGTGGTCCTCAGAATCATGGAGGATTTGCTTCTCCCAGCCAGAAGGGCTCCTTTGGTTGGTAATATATCATAAGAAAGTTATATAGCAGACACACCCTGAATTTTTACCAATTGTAAAACATAAATAAATGTTTTTGAAAGATGTCACGAAAAGAACTACTAACACTGATATGGGAGACTGAGTTTCCTGTTAGCTGATTCAGAAGAGAAGAAAAAACCCACAGTCTCAAGATACACTTTTTTAAAAAAAATATTTTTTTTTTTTGCTATAGCAGCAAAACAATTCTCTATATGTAGATCTCATCTGTCTTAGAAAAGTCTTACTGATTGGATTCCAACTTCTATAGCATTTTCACAATATCTGCTGCAAAATGTGGAGACATCAGATGTGAAATACTTCCAGTTTAGAGAAGGAACAGAATATTGTAAAACAAAACTGGCCTTAGGCTAAAGCAAAGCTGGTTTAACAATATTAATAGTGATGGCATGAACTTAGGGGCTTAAGCAAGAATTTCTTCTATAAACAATGGGGTTCTATGTTGGAAATAATACAGTAGTAGAAAAACTTCCTTTTCTATTAAATAACTCATCACATGCCACCAGATAAAGAAAAGATGCCAATGTAATATTGCCATGGAAAAGAAACAGAGTATTTATCTACAAGAGAAATCTAACAGAATTGGTTTGATGTGTTTGCCCTGTAATCATGAGCAAATAGAACTGATGTCCTGGGAGTTTTCACCTGACAAATTGCGAGTCACTACACACATCACTGATTCTTTGGATCCTCTGTTTTAGCCCTTATGATATAAATTATAGTTTCTACATATTCTGACAACTACTTTATAATTTTATGATGACAGAGCAGTACAGATGTACACACATGCTTCTGAACTAAATGCTTAGAACCTAGGTTTTTGCAAAAATTTCTGAGAGGAAAAAAAGTTGTTAATGAATGACCAAAATTTTCATGGCCATGTCACCCTTGTGTGTGAGAGTACAAAAAACATATTTCAGCAAAGCTGGGAGAACTTAAGGGCAGTTAAGAGAAATAAGGCTTGGAAAGTTACTCTTGAATATGTGGCAAAAGTGTGCATTTTTTGCTGTGCTTAACAAACTTGGATTACAGCCATACTCCCCTGTAATAATTAATAATTTTCTGGAAGAGGTCTTCCTCAGAATTATTGCCTATCCTTGACTGTCCTGCACTTTTATTCCTAGATTAATAATGAAAATTTTGTTATTGTTTCAGGTATCCAAAGGTAAGCAAGTTACTAGTAATTTGCATTTCATTTGAAATACAGAACATTATTGGTTTTGTCCATATGCGCTCTTTGGGTCCTTATTACTGTTTTCAATCACTTTGAACAGGAAAAATATATATAATTTAAAAGAGATGTAAAAAACCTGATGATTGTACATGATATCCAAAGACTGTGGCTATTGTGTTATGAATAAGTCAGTCGTGGTTCGGTGCACCACATTTGATGCACCACAGCAAGAAAACACTAGTGAGAGCATGCCCCAATAATCTGGAAAGATGCTACTTAAGATACCTGGCCAGAAGGAAAAAAACAGTTACTCAGGAAAAATGTTTGGAAAAGAATTTATTTGGTACAAGGCAGGAAAATACCAAGAACAAAAAATAAATTAAAATAAAAATAGGAGACTGATAAGCTTTTCTTATCTTCTTTCTGGCAATTATGTGACAACACAACACTATTTTAGGATTTAAAAAAAAATAATCCCTTTTTTTCAACAATAATTTCAATTTAAGAACTTTTATTTTTTAGATATTGGCTATTGTTCTTGCTATTTTTTTATTTGATTCTTGGTGACTTATTTCCTCTCCTGTGCTGTTGCCAAATTTCATTCCTTATTTTCTGTTTCATTATTTCCTCCTCTGTCTCTCTTCTAAATCCTTTCCCTTTACTCCAATCTTTTGGGGTTTTTTTGGCTGGCCTCCATAGAAAATACTGCAGTATTTTTTTTCATACTATTTTTGCCAGTAAAACACTATCCTTGACAAAGAAAAAAAATAAGCTACTGCTCTGGAGGTGGCTAGAAAACTGGCATAATGCCAGCAAACATAATCCAAGCCTGGCAAAGGACAGACTAGATGACCTAAAAACTTTTCCTTATATCTAACTTTAAGGTTTTTCTTGAAGCAGTAAGGGAGAGGGACAGAGTCCAAACCACTGAAATCTGTCATGATGTTTTAATTGTGAAGGACTTAGGGGACTCTGGACACACTCTATGCTAAACCACACGTTTCACTCTCAGTGTTTATTGTGCATTTTGTCTTCTTTAAAATTAAATAACAATAAGATGTCTGCTTTAACTACTTCAGCTTGACTCTACTTTTGCTAAGCAGATGAGGAGATTTTCTGTGGCACACGCAGAGGCAACCACTGCTTTCCTCTGGAAAAGAGCAGTATAAGTTCTGGATTGGTACTATAAGTGGTGACAGAAGTGGAGGAAGGGCAAAGTCAAAGATGAAAACAGAGCCCAGAGAAGTGAATACCTTGGGGACTATAGCACACAGATATATTTCCTTTTATTCCTTGCTTACCTGCTATAAAGCTTAGCTGCATGTGCCAAGTGTTGACTTCAAGACTGTAGACCTGTTTCTGGGGGCCTCAGGGGTTTCTTCTTGCCTTAGTTTTGTAGATCCAATACTTATCTAGCCCTCAAGAAGAAGAGCCTATGTGTATGGGTATGTGTATTTAATTATTCAAATTATTTCCAAATTTTTTTATTTGAAACACACACTTCTGAAATACTGCAGTGATGTGCCATATTTAATAGAAAACAAAATATCCTCTCTCATCCAAGGTCATGCTGTGTCAAACCCTCAGGAGGCATCAAGCTCATTTATTATTACAGGAGCCAGATAAATACATGATAGAAGCCAGCACTGACACTGACACATTTAACAGTCTTATGAAAGTTCAATAAACCTTCAGACACGGCAATTTGACATCTTATTTTGCTTCCTCCTTGATCAGCCATCCATCTATCTGTAACTGAAGTAGAAAAAAACAATTTTATTAAAAACTTTAATGGATATTCAAGATTAGACATTGGGCAAAACTAAAACTAACAGCACTTGCTAACGTGAAGGATTCATCCCAGATTTGGAGCTAGTTTGCATTGCCATTTCTAACACATAGGACTGAGTCTTTTTTTTTCATATCTTGCTGTAAGTTTTTGCCAGCCTGCTTATATTCCCCAAATAGCTTCTGCTTCACTACATTTCCATCTGTACAGAAAGGGCATGGACATAAACACTGATAAACAGCAAATGAAATCTTCCCTACCTCCCAGCTAAGGCAGGATACTGGAAGGGCATATTTTTCTTTTCACAAAGTATTATGCTAGGGATTGAGTCTTTTATTGTGATTTAAGAGGGATTTTTACCAGGAAGCTGGCAGCATCAAGCATTTTTGCTAGATGCTGTGCTGCTCTGTAATATATAGGTCTTTTTACTGCTGTAACAACCTTCCTCAAAACTAACAAGGTACCATTAACCACATCTTCACCATTTAATCTCTGCAGTAGGTTAAGGTACATTTTTTTCTTGCATGTTTAGTCTGAGTTTTCCTCAAATTAAGAACAAGGTAGAAGACTGTCATATACATGCCTGCATAGGGGAGGGACCAGTTGCACCTGGAAGATATCATCTGGCTGTAAGTATGAAACAGATTTAATGAGAATGCTATTACCCATGTTCAATAAGCAAGCAACACTTGGAAGGTCAGGGTTTGTTGTAATCCTGACTTTTTTCTGCCTATACCACTACTACACAGGTAGCAACTGGTAGAAATATAACTGAGACTATTGAACAATTAACACCATTATGCCCCATCTATCTACAGCAGAAATCAAGATTCTAAGTTAGCAGCATTTTAGGGCAAGACAGCTATAAGGTGTGGTTAGGGAAGTATAACTCCAAGTAATAACAATTTGATAGTTTTAAAAATCAGTAGAAATAGATGTGTCACTGAAAAAAAACCATTTTGCATCTATAGTTCTGTTTTCTATAGGAGGAAATTTTCAGTATGAGAACATTCCAATGAGGTATATCACATATTCAGAATCAAGAGTTCCAGGTGATAAGAATAATAAGGAAATAAGGATAGTCCCTACTATATGTTGACATACATGACATATTGTATTTAGCAAGTGTTAGTGCAAACCACAGGCACAACTCCAGGAAAAAAAGGGTGAATGAATGTCCTAGAAAATTACAGTTAGATTGCTTAGAATAGAAAAATGTTTTTCTATAGCTAAATTAATGTCACTATAAGTAAGCTGACATAATTCTTATTAATATCAATGGGAATCTGTTGCCTAGAAAGAACATAATAGAACTTTTATGCACTTATAAGAAGCAGATTTGCAGCTGATTAATTAATAAAAATTCTTAAGCTTGCATATGCAGTCTGTGCCTTGAATTTTCATAAGCCAGCATCTATTCCTGAACCCTCTTGTAACTGAGGCCAATGGTAGAAAACTAGGAAGAAGGGCAGGTAATGTTCTCCTCCTTGTAACTGTTTTGCTTCACTTCCAGGGCTGCTCAAGTCTGGAAGTGCTTCCCCACACATTCTTCAGTTGTGTTCAGAGCAGCTCTCAAAGAGTCCCCATGATGAATGCTGGAGGTAGCTGCAGGAATGCAGGGGCTGCCTGCAAGAATGGGAAAACCAGAAAAAAACTGCATTTAATACAGTGTTTGAGAAAATTATTTTCTTAGTTACTGTAGTAAGGGAAAATCACAGTGGGAAACAGAAGGCAAGAAAGAATTGTGTCCTGTAAAGATAGATTTCAGTAGATTTATTAAAAAAGTATCTGGACTTCAACTCTGATTTTGAACCAAAAAGAAATTGTAAGTGATCTGAGAGGGTAAGAGTGATAGCTATGGTGCCTGAACTGTTGCTGCTTTTTGCCATGAACTTATGACGGAACACGAAGGAAATGACCATAAGCACTTTAGACATATTATCTTAGTGCTGTCCATTTTTCAAAACTGTGGTGACTATAAATGCCCATAACAGAAATCTATGAGCATCAGCCTACCCTTTGGATGTGATTTGTTATTATTAGGGGTATCCAATTCTCATTTAAACAGGGCTCTGCACACATTGCCTTAGTTTGTATGAACGGTATGTCCTTCTGGAGCTTCACACAAGCCGAGTGCAAAAAGCACATTACATGTCATGCAGTGGTTTAACATGGACAATGCACTTCATGAAGTCCTACAAGACTCCCATCACATGCCAGTGAATCTTCAGACTGTTGAAGACAAAGAACTTAGGAGAGATCAAAATACTTCAAGTTATAAAGGAAGTCAAAACCTCCCCACCCCCTCCATGAAATTTTGCATTCTTCACTGTTTGGTGAAGTGCCAGACAAAGTAATCCCAACATAAGAGCATTAAAAGATTTTTGTAAAGACTTTTGGCTTCTCAGACTTCCTGCATGTAGGTTGTGAAACAGCAGACTGTGTTAACAAAAGAGGAATTTCTTAATTTCTCCTTCTAGGATGATTGTCTGTCCTGCCTTGGCTCCTCCTGCTATGCTGGTCCAATAGGAGGTGTGGAGATTGAGAAAGAAGAAGATTTGCCATTCTTACAAATACTTCCTCTAATTCTTGTAGTGAAGAAAAGGAAAAATACCATTTTCACGTATTGTTCCTACAGAAGGTCTCCTGACACTCCCATAGAAAAGTGGGAGGTCCCTGAAACCTAAAGAGGGGCAGATGGTAAGGGTGGGGTGGTAGGAACAAAGATGCAGAATGAGACAACAGATAAAGCAGGAACCAGAGAAAATGAAGACGAGATCTTCTTATGCATATCATGCATCCTCCTGTGGGTTATCATCTTTCACCATGCATTCATCACTTGCAGATTGATTATTTACTGATACAGGAAGCTTGCATGTGGGATCTGCTCATTAGGCAAAATGTATTGAGTTCATATTATTAATTCCCTATTTGGATTTTAATTGGCTTGCCCATTCTTTCATACAGTATAATGTATATAAAAAAATTAAGCTTTATATTTAAAAATGTTAAAGCAAGCTATATCCTACACTTGGAAAAACTAAAACTATATGAAGACATTAACAGAAAGAGGAAAGATAGATTGGAGTGATTTACTCAGCAAAGTAGTAAGACAAATTACATCCAAAATACATATTTAATTGTCAGAGAGGAAGCCCCATGACAAACTCTGATGATAAAAATATATACCTGATTGATATAATGTTCATTATTCTGTGTAGGAAAGGGGCTGACAGAGTCTGGCCATTTCTTGTACTTGAATAAAAAAATGTAGTTACTGAGGCCCACAAAGTAAAGGAAACCTTTGGCAGAGTTTTGGGGAAAGGGGCCTCCTATTGGAATGACGGATACATATTTGTTGGAAACTCAATAGACATTAATTATATTCATTCATTTATTTATTTTTAATAAAATCTTTTTCCTGTACTATCTTAAAATCTCTCAAAATGCAGGAACTTGTGCTGCAATTTCTAGAATAACTAAATATAATTAAGACAATTTTGCTTTCTAGTTTATCATAGCATTTTTGTTTATAACAAGAACAAGGAAGATGGACCAATATGTAGTATTTTCTACTTGATTTTCTAGGTCTTCATTTAATGAGATCTGCTAAGCAAGGTGGACTGAAAAGGGCTCTTTTTCTGTTTAAGTGTTAAACTTCCACTTGTAAGAAGAGACTGTGTCTTGGCTTGGTGTCCTTTTCTTTTTTCCAAATGGCTTTGTAAAAGGAGATCAGGCAAACTGGGTCAATTAAGATTTTGAAGTTAAACACCCTTGGAAGTACATTAGTTTCATTTAATAGCTCTGTGGATTCATATTACTGTATAAAATATCTCCACTGCTTAGTGATATGGTGTTGTTTTAGGTGCCTTATGTTGAGAGCATTCTCAACTATGCCTAAATTAATCCTGACATTGCATTTGTAGTTTTGAGAGCCAGTCTAGGTGGTTTTTTTTGTAATTAGACCCTCCCAGGTAGCAGGAAGCTAGAGCTTTGGATCCTTAGTTAGCAGCTGTGCTCCCAGCTGGGTGTGTTTATTATAAATGAAAAAGACTCCACAAATTTCCATTCTCGGCATGACCATGCTTGGATTCAGTCTCCGTTTCTGGACGTCACTGAAGATAAACATTAAAGGCAGTCTGAATGCTGCCTCATAAAGATTTGGTTGACATAATGTATCATAATGATATATTTCTAATCAGGCTATTTAGTGCTATCAAAGGATCTTTTAAAAAATGAATCATGACTTGTCATTTGAATATAAATGTAACCTAACTCAGACAACTCTCTGTATAACGAGCCTATGCAGTTTAGTGACTGAATGAAAATGAAATATTTGCCTAAAACATGCAGATGATAACAAAACAATGGGGCATTGTTGACCCACGGTGAGAGTATTTTACTACTCATTAGAAGAAAAAATTACTTGGATTTCCATCGCATTATAAAGATGTTCCATGACATTATTCACAATAGTGCACAGCATTTTATTGTCCCACACCCAACTTGGAAGGTTTAAGTGAGATTTGAGCAGTACATAGGTCCAGTGCTGGTTCTTAACAGGGGAAGATTTTGTCATTAATAACAACAGATCAGATATAAACCTCTATAAAAGCAAGACATGGAAAAACAGCATGTAAAATTAGTTTTCCCTGAAGTCTCTAGAGTATATTTTTGTGGAGCTGGAGGTTTTTATTTCAGGTGGTATCCTTATGTGTTCAAAAAATTCCCTTCCACTCTCCCTTCTATTTAATTCGCTAACAGGCAGTCTTTCCCTCCGCACCTTCTAACACTGCTTTTTTGCATGATTCATTGAGCTTTTTGTCTCATATATTTCATCCAAGTGTAACAAATCCCCTCAAGCCAGCGCTGGTCTAGAAAAGGCTGAGGATAGGAAAGCGAGTTATTTCCTATCAAAGTAAATGACAATTTTGCAGCTGATTACAGGAAGGCTATGATTTAATTAAATTTATTTACTTTTTAAGTATCTAAGAGATAAATCTCTCTTCCGGTGCCCTATTCTGCTGCATTCTCCTTTTCTGTTTCCATATGGTTATTCTTATTAATCAGTAAAACACAGAGGTTCCTTCTTCCAAGGTGACTTCCATGCTATCAAAATAAATAATCTTCTTACCTGGAAATCACTTTGTGACCAGGGAAGTTGTGGATGTCCCCTCCCTAGAAGTGTTGAAGGCCAGGCTGGGTGGCACTATGGGCAACCTGGTCTAGTGGAAGGTGTCTCTGCCCATGGCAATGTCATGCTTTAATGCTATGCCAGCAATTAAATGAATGACAACAATGCTCTCGATCCCCTCCTCCTCCCACCAGGGAGGGAAAGGAGAGAGAAAAGGAGAGAGTCTTCCAAGTTGAAAACTAAACTAGACAGCTTTAATGAAATACTAATTAGAAAAGAAAATATGTGCAAATATATACAAATAAGTCCAGGAGCGTACAAAACCCCTATCACCCCCCCACCCCAAGCAACTCTCTCGGCACTCCCCTGAGTTGCAGGTCAGTCCTGAAAAAGTTCTGGACCGGTTCTGGAGCTATTGCCAAAGCAGACAGGAGCTGAGGGTAGTGATACAAGGGTCAGAAATGCACAGGCCTAGAGATCAAAGATGATGAAGAGATGGAGTCCTTCTTTGATGGCCCTGGAAGAAAAAGAGCTTGACTTCGATGATCCCTCTATTTATACCAAATATGACACGTATGGGATGAAATACTTCATTTTGCCAGTTTTGGTCACCTGACTAGTCTGCTCCTCGCTACAGGACGGTTGTAGATGTGACCCTTCTGGTCCTTTAGTGTCTGAAGTAGCAGATTCCACAAAAGGATCAAAGTGGCCCTGGTCTCCAGCAGTAACTTTAAACATCAAGCATTATCAGTCCACTAACTGCAAAACTTACTGTTAATTTCAGCAAGTGTGCTGCTTAGAAGACAGTCCACCAGAAAAAAAAAAAAAAAAAATCAGTAGAAAGAATATTTGCTTAATCCTGGCCAAACCAGGACAGGGGTGGGGGCTAGAACTAGACAACCTATAGGGTTTCCTCCAACCCAAACCACTCTGTGATTCTGTGATTGTATGAAATATGCCTCCTAGGTAGTCTGAATAAATTATTTAAGGTAGCATTATTACCCATCAGTATGAAAATGTATTTGATGCACTCTTCTATTACAAATAGATGTGGCCCACCACATAATTTATTACCTTTCTTCAATAGTAGGTTCCTCTGGCTCATATCTCTTCTTATCTATGTCCTGAGTCCACTATCTTCACTGAACTAATGGAGGTAATACTAAGCATAACCATCAGAAAAATAAACTGGGAAGCTTTCCTCAAGACCAAAGGTGTTTTGTATCTGTCTCTTTCAAAATAGAAGATTTAAACATGTTGATCCTTGATCATAACAGTGTTAAAATGTAGTTGTAAGAGCTCCTACGTAGGACATTCTCAACCACAGATTTTATGAATTTGACAATATCAAGAAAATTTATTTTTACGAGATAAAAATGCATGGATGGCAGCCAGCCTCGCTACTTCATCTGAAATCAGTCCCTACAATTAGTTACGTAGTAGCAATCTAATTATATGTTACAGCATTATGTCTAAAGAATGAATGAACTGGCGGAGACCATATTCCTTCCACCCATGCAAAGTTTGGCCACGTTCATTCCTTGTTTAACATTACTAAAAAAAGGTGTGCTTTTTCTCCCAGTGATAAACATGATCCCATAGGCCAAATTCTCCCCTGATTGACATGCAATGCAGTCTCGCTGTGCTAAATAACTAGAATATGTTAATTTTAAAATTGTGCCTTAGCACAATTCTATTTTTCTATCCTGCATCTTAGAAATAAGATATATTTCACTTTGGAAAGGTGAAGTTGTTCTTGACCGTGCCAGCAAAACCTGTCATCAGTTTGGCATAGGAATTGTACCAAGAAAAATCATGTAGGTATTCATGTAGGTCACAGTCTGAAAAATTAATCCTCAAAATTATACTGCAGGTTTTTTTCTGCTTCCTTCTCCAATTCAGTGACAAAAGGTATTTGCAGTAATTTGTTTCACAACACTAAGACACATAAGGACTAAAGTTAGTTTTAGATTAATGTAGGCAACTGCAGAATTTTAAACACCCTCTGGACTACTTTGAATTGTGCTACTCTTGGAGAACTGCATGCCATATCCTTGCAAGAATAGATGCAAGCAGTGAAGAACTGTCCAACAGATTCTTCTGCGTAGAGTTGCCACAGTTGTTGCAGTAAGTTTTGACACCCATGTGGTGCAAACATCCCACAATAGATTTGTGAAACTTAGCTGATAATTTTGCATTATAAAAAGCTCTGAGATTATAAACATAGGCCAGTTACACCTGCTCTGAGGAAGATGTATCCTATTGTCATGTGAAAGTCAAAAGGCCAGGGGATGGGGGGATAAGTGTGTGTGTAAAATGGATGTGTAACTGAACGGACCAGCGTGACATGGATGCATGGTTGAGGGATACCTTCCTAGAGGAGGCACAGGATTTTGTACTACAGCACCCTTGCTATCCAACAACCCTTGTACACCAGGGTGCTGGAGGCAGCTGGACTGCAGTTTTACATCCCAAGTGTTAATCAACAATTTATGACTAGGGGATTATGTGTGTTTATGTGTACGACCACTTAACAACATTTGTCTGTCCCACTGTCCTCAAGCAAGGGTTGCAATGATACAGATCTGCAAAGTGGGAAATATAAAGAAGTTAGTAGTAAATGTGAGGTAGTTTATTAAGGCTCCAGATATAATGAGTTTGAGGTGGCCATTGATAGATGCACTGACTAAACTAACACTAACAGCACTACTAATAGATGTTAATATTGATAACAATAATAACAGAAAGTACACAATACACCTGAAGATGTTCTAACCCTACCCAAAAGGTGAAAGTTGTAATATCTTATTCTCCCTGCCTGGGTGGAAAAAGAGTGGATCAGGCCTGTCAACCCATTCCAGGAGAGGTCCTCTTCTTGTGCTGAAGAAAGATTCAAATACTAATTGGACACCTATCGATGAGGTGGGATTTAGGCCCTAACTGGTGTATTGATTAGTTCTTAGCAGACTAATGATGTTTATTAATTAGCAGAAAGGTAGGGGAGATGCTCAGTACCTGCTTTGCATGTAATTTCAAGCTTCGTTAATGTCCAGAGTTTGCTTTGCATGCAAATCACCAGATGAAGTCATTCAGGCTTGGATCCTGGTCTTTATTGCATGACATCTGACTGCGGAGCCTTCACTTCACTTGGCAAGTCATGCACAGTCCACCACATAGCCATTAGGCACATGGGTTTGATGATAAGCAGACAAGGACAGTGATATATCCCTTCCGGCCAGCAAGCCAGGCCTGTCCTCCCTACCAGACATAAACATCCTACTTGTCAGGGCCAAGGCCGGACGCCCAATCAAGCATCGCTCACCTCGCACTCCACTGTACAGGTCCTTCCAAGAAAGCTAACACAAAGCACAATAAAAGCTCTGTTTTCCCACACCTATAATCTCAGCTAAGGTGGTGGTTTCAAGGGATTTTTTTTTATTAGCATGCCCTGCAAGGCAATGTGACCTGCTATGTAGTAAACTTCAACCTCCTAGTATTAATTCTGCTTACCTTAGACATTTTTGGTGATCCTGAGAGCTGACAGAGCACAGGCTGCCAACTACAAGCATAAGATGCATTTGCAACACAGACAAAGACTAAATAAATATTTTTTTTAAAAAAACAGTCAGTTGGAAGACTGGAATGTTTTGTGGGTTTTAGGAATATGATTCTTCAATTCTCAATTTTCAGCAGATGAAAAATGAGCAATACCTGTAATGCTTCATGATTTGTAATATGAAGTCCACTTCATAAAACTGAAATCAATGCTAATATAATTTACAGTACAAGGTTTAATAGTCAAATCCAAAATTAGTTGGCACTGTTCTTAATTGTGTGTAAATACTTTATTAGTACTTTATGTATAGGTATTTATATTGCATGTATAACCTGCTTGGGGCTCTAAGCACCTTTAGGATGTTCAATAGTTCTATTGAAATCTCCTATGTATTCCCTAGTACCTCAAACCATTGGATTTTAATTATTATTTTTTTGAAATATGTTCATTCAATGTTTAATAGAACACACCTCTGTTTCACCTCTATTTTTTTCTTTTAATCTCATGTTTATGCTTGATAGCCTCCATACTTACTTTCTCTCCATATTTGGGGGTTTTGTCATTCTCAGCAGTATTTGTGCTAAAAGTATTTTGAAATTTATTATGTAGAAAATAGCAGCTGTGTTTTATCTCCACATATATACTACCAGCTTCATTTCTTCCCTTGATTCTCTCAAATTCATAACTAGGTTAAGAAAACCTTCCATTATTCCTTCAGCTCTCTTGACCTTTCCATATGCCTTTTCATTTACTCAGTCATTTCACACTTGAGCTGTTCCTTCTGGAGAAGGTGGAGCGTATGCCTGTAGCTAGTTTATTCTCTGAGACCAATTCAAATTCAGCCCTGCCTGAATGACACTGTAGCCTCAGGAATGACCAACTTGCCACTGTTCTTCACTCAACGAACAAGCAGATCAATGGCTGTACAAACAAACACTTGCCATGGGAAGGCAGACAGAAGGGAACCTTTGACTCCCCTTTGCTTTTTCTCATAGGATGGAGTGGACCAGTTGGTAGAAAAACTCAAAAGATCTCCTCTGCACATGGAATTTACTGGCTGATTTAAGCTGGTATTGCAACATTTTTTACCCTTCTCCAAGTTCTCTGCCCCAAAGCAAAAGCAAATGAAGTAATCAGGTGATTCCTAAGGCCTGTTGCTCATAAAGAAAGCCCAGGTCCCTTTTAATAAACTTTCCGTTTCACATTTCTTCCGGCTTCATCTAATCTATCTCTTTAATTGTTAATAGTTCAGTTAATGAGCTAATGTAATCTGTGAGCTGGATTTCAGTTATGGCCATAATATCTTACTTTTCTTCATAGGAATAGGTCTCTCATTCTCCTACCTATCTCGTTAGCTTACATTACTGTATATTAATGTCTATAAATTCCCCATTAATCTCTTATATAGCATATTTCCCCAAAAAACAAATGAACAAACAAATAAAAAAAACAAAAAATGTTTTCATGTTAGCAGTAACTCTGTTATTTTATTTTTTGTTTTATTTTTTTATCTAAACATATTTGTTTGTTAGAGAGTCTACATTCAAGAAAGATTTAAGTTTGCTCAGATAGGTTCAGCTGATTATACGATAGTACCTTATTGATCATAAGATTTTATTCTAATAATACAAGGCAAAAAATCTCAGAGTTACTACTACACTCAGATAATTCCTGGACGTCCTTGCTCCTGTCTTTCAATATTCAATATATATGAAAACAGAAATGGTCAGCAGGAATTGAGGAATATAGAGCAGTTGGGTGACTTGTAATCTTTTAAATAAATAAATATTAAATATACACAATATAATTGCCTATTTTGATATTAAAAACTTGGAACAATTAAGTAGTTTTTTACAGGTCATTAGTAGCATTTTAAATCAGATGCTTTAAAACAAAGAATATGTATAATTATATATTTGTTTGTTAATGTGTTTGTTCCTTACAGAAAAAAAAAAAAGAAAGCATAGAACAATCAACATAACAGCAAGGAAAAAAACATAGTGCAGAATTTAACTCCTTTTATGGTGTTGTTGCCCTCTTGTATGTGTGTGCTTGTGTGTCTTTTTTTGGTCTGTTTTCCCTAATAGCTGTGAGAATCCTGATTTTTTGTTTGTTTGTTTTTATTATTATTTTCTTCACAGAAGTGGGAGGCAGCCCACTCTTAATAATTTTGGTCGGTCCACTACTACAAGTTTTACTTTATTGTCTTTCCTTTGTGGCTTTTATTAATAGTATTTTGATAGTGACAAATGTTTGGTTGGCTCAAAATCAAATGCATATTGTTATCAGTACTTAGTACTGACTTTTGCATTCACATGTGTTAATTTACTGTACTATTCCTTGGACCCTTGTCACTTTCATAGTTTTTCTTATAAAGCTACCAAAAATTTATCATTATAATAACTTCTGCAGCTTTCTTTTGGAAATACAGCCCCCTGCATGACAAAGAAATTCTATATTTATATTCTGATTTGGTTCTTCAGTGGAACATTAGGAAAAAAAGATCAAGTACACAAAGAAAGCAAAAAAAATATACAGAAGTTACAAACAAATATTAGTATTTCACTGTGCTATTTTATCTCTTGTAAAATGAATTACATAGGCAGTAAGGTCTGAAGCATGATGAATTATTGTTTTATGGTCTATATAAATACTGTTTCATACTAATGAAACATCAGTATAACTGACATGGAAGCAAAGACTTAGTATAATACTACCTCTGATTCTACATTGCATGTCAATATTTTTACACTGATCACTACTCTCATCATAGCCAATGGAGGTCTTCAAAGATTTCCAAAGTGTTTATACATCCAGTGCCAAAATGGTATTGAAACACCTCTTCTTTAGGCACTTCAATCTTATCTTGTGCAATTAAAAACTTAACTATAATCTTATACTGAAAGTATAAGTATTGTGTATTATATTTTCTCCCATAATGAAGAAGGAAAAAATCATTATGGTCGTCTCTTCCTATATTAGATAACTTACAGCAAACAGGAAAAATCTATACTGAGTTGAGTGGAGCCATAATTTGTAATACTGTAGGGAGTTCCTGAAACAAACAGTGCTGCATTAATTTCTGTGTGCTAGACTGCAGGTATATAACCACTCAGACATAAAGTGCCTACTTATCAGAACATCTGAATAACACAAACACAAGCTGAAGCCAAAGGGACCTGTGACTATGTAGACACGACCAAAATAGAGGAAAATCAAAATCCTTATTGACAAAACAGTTACAGTCAGACTGCAGCTGCTCCAGCACACGGATATGCTATTAGTACCTGATATTTCTGGATCTGATTCATAAAGCAGTAGTGGTGAGATAATATGAGATTCCTTGTTCTGGTGGCAGCAAAAAGGAGCATAGTTGCATAAAACCTGTTGCTATAGCAAGTGACCATATTATACGCTTAATGTTCAGGAGCCAGGTGTCCATGAAATATAACCTAATTTAACTCTAATGAAACAATATGGTACCAAATATATGTTTGTTCCAACAGGCTGTTCATTGTAGCAGGCTCTGGGAAATTTTTCCTTGAGAATAAGAAATGAGCAGCTGAGCGGAACATCAATATGCAGTGCTTCTATGGAGATCACTTCACATTGATCAACATTTAAAAGATGTTTTTTAAAAAAGATAAATGAGTGAAGAAGGAAAAAATAGTACATTCAAATGCTAAATACAGCCTACACTGAGAAAAGTTAGAAAAGTGTCATTGTTGTACTTGGGATACACTTGTATAACTGTTCAGGCTATTAGGCCTAATTAACAGGGAGCTAAGAGATCCTTGCTGTGGGGGTGTTTATATGCAGAGTATGCTAAATGTCAAATTTGATACATTGAAGTTAGAATTTTGTCACATTTAGGTTAGTGCAGATTCACAGAGAATACACATTTCTGCTCTGAAAAGGAACCATGAGCTTAAGTACATACCAATTCTGAGTGCTAATCTCAATGATGAAAAAGAAATTGTGCATTATTCATGGAAAAAATAAAATGATTATCATGTATGTTTGGATAAAATAATATAACTGAAATATTTTAATGAAGCTAGACTGTCTAAAAATTCCTGGGACTGTTCTTTTCCTTTTGCTTTGGTATTGTAACATAGCGTAGGTAATACTCCAGACAGCTTCTGTATGAAATAGCAGGCTTTATTTCAACTTTTGTATATGACTCTGGACCTAAAGAACTGGTCAGCTAAACCTAATGCAGCTGTTGCTGTGAATAATTCAAATAATTCACTTCAGCCACAGTATGACGGAGCTGACTTCACAGTGGTGAACTCCATAAATACTGCCAGAAAACAGATACATTAGCTATTAGCAACTGAAACTTCCAGGCCTTGAGAATAAAAACTTGCTAAATTCTTTCTTGATCAACCTGACTGACAAATCGTCTTACCAAAACGTTTTTTTTTTTCCTGAGACTGCATAGTTTTTGAAACCTTAATAACTACTAGCTATGTTTCAAAATGCAACTTAAATTGGAGCAATGAATTACTATGGACTGCAAAGAAGAAAGTTCCCTCGTTCTCAAAATCAAGTGTACTTGCTTCTTCTGATTTCAGTTCCATCAGTGCAACTAAATAACCTACAGTAATGTATGACTTCTGTGCAACCTGCCAAATTTGGGCACTCCTATGTGGTAAATGATCTCACTGTAACATTTGTCAAGCTACACATCCTTAAATATATATACCTTAAATATATATATACCCTTTCAGGTCACCAGAGAGGTTTAAGATACACTTCTGCTGCAGCCATGGGCTTCTGGAGATGAGAAAGAAATGCAATTGTCTCCTTGCTAATGGCACTGCACTGGGTACGGCAGTAGCTCAGAGCTGCTCAACAGTGCAATGCTGCAGTGTCACAGCTGGGCAGTGTTCTGGCATGAGTTGTCTTAAACATGAGCAAATTATTATTTCAAATTACACAGAAGAGAGTGGATGTGAAATGTCCTCTTATAAATCAAGAAAAATATTTCAGCTGAGTCCTCAGGAGAAACACTGTCCCCTGCAGACAAGAACAAGACTATGAATACTGTCTCATCTCATGCCTTAAGGATTTGACACTCAAGAAATACATGACAAAATGGTCAATAAACAACAATGCCCTGCTTTCTGGGTGCTCAGCAGTTTGAGTTATTTTTCTGACCTTTAAGAGTAATTTAAACAAAGTAACCAAGAAGAGAGAATTTTGCTTAGTTTCTTACAGTCATCCCCATTTCCAAAACTATTAATTGGTTTCAGTAAGTGGTCAAGATGGGTCACTGCAGAAATCTCTCCCGCACATTTGTTCTCTGCTACAAGCCCTTTAACTCCCACATAATTCTGTTTGAAGCACAACATCTCTTGTTTTCTAGGAGTCTTTGGTCACCCTTTCCAACACTCCTCATCCAATGGGTGGGTGGTAGGTATGCTCCCCACCCCTTGCCCACCACCCCTCCCCCCCCCCCCCCCAAGCATTAGCCATGCAAAAGCTAAGAGTTCTCTCTAAATACAGATTTAAGGTTTGTCTATAGCAAAAGGAGGGAGAAAGGTAGCACCATAGACTAACTCATCCCACCTGGAAAGAGGTATCTAAGATATGTGGGATGAAGTGTTGTAGGGACATTTATGTTACTGCTTTAAAAGTGATCAGTAGTTTAAAGAACATGACTAAGCTTTGGATGACTAGCGAAGGAAACTCGGTCTTTCTTGACCACTGCACAGTAGTGACAAGGTAACAGACTGAAACTCTATCTGCCTGAGAACTGACGACTTTTACCCCCAGGCCCGAAGTGACATTGTTTAAAGGAAGAACAAGTCAGGCTCCTGCCTCTGTGGAGCACAATTATGGGCTTAAACCTTAACTTTGAAGGGATCATAAAAAACAAAGCTTAAGTGTTCCCATGCACGAACCACCCAGCACAAGAACCACCCAGCACAAGAGTGACACTTAGATCTGGCACTGGTAGTCAGAGAAATGCAGTCAGGTTTAGGCCCCAAGTTCTGCTGGCAAGAGCAATTTTAAATCTCTCTTCCAACACATGGGCACAAGTCTGTACTCTGACACATTCCAGCCGCACAGCCGGAAAATGCATGCATCAGAAGTCTGCATGAAGGTGAATTGCAGCTCTGACTAAAATCAAATAAATAAATAATAATAAAAAAATACTGTTTAAATAGAGTATAGATTCAGTTGCTTCATGGCCAAGAATCCAGGCACTAATGTGTTCCAAACAAATATTTTTGTCTGGCATCTGGATCCTAATGGCAGCTGACTTTCTTTTCTGCTCTAAATCACCCCAATTCCCTTGTTAAGCTAGAGAACACATTAAGCTTCTCTGAATATCAAGATCCCAGTGTGCCATGCCCCAGCGAAGCAGCAGGACATAAACTACAGCATTTGTGTCCCACCAGGGCCTGTTAAATTTGTACCACCAGCACAGCTGACCGCTGCTTTCTTTTGTGCCCTCAATTAAATTCCCCTTCTCTCATGTTGAAAGCATGCTGGTATAGGGAAAACGGTGGAAAATGCTGTGACATGCGTCCTGTTGGATGCTACTTTTTGGACGGACGACAATCATTCTGGTAGCGCTCTGAAAGTGCCGACCGAAGCGGCACCATAAAGGAGGCGGAGAGATTGGGAGGAGACGGGGGGGACGGACGGGACTGTACTGGAAGTCTGTTAAGGGGGCGGGTGTGTGTGTGCGCGCGGGTGTGTGTATGTGTATCCGAAGCGAACCAAAAAAGCCACCTAGCCGAGGCGAGGGGAGGAGCCGGTGTAGGGGCTTGGCTCTTCCCTGCGCCGAGCCTGGCATAGCGGCAGTGGTTTGCCAAGTGACAGCTGGCTCTATCGGTTGCTCGGCCTCGGGGACAGCGCGGCTGCGGGACCTTGCGCCCCCGCCGCCGGGCGAGGCAGAGCAGGAGCCGGGGCAGCGCTCCGGTCGTGTCGGGTCGCGCCGGGGCAGCGCAGCCCAGCCCAGCCCGCCGCCAGGGCAGCGCGGGGGCGCCGCGGGGCAGGCGAGGGCCGGCGCCGCGCCCCGGGACCGTGCCGCCCGCCGCCGTGCCGGGGGGCGGTGAGAGCAGCGGCTCCGTCCAGGCGCTTCCGGGCTCGCCGGGCAGCAGGGGAAGGAGGAGGAGGAGAAGGAGGGGACGGGTGGGTGGAAGGGAGGGAGGGAGGGAGGGAGGCCGCCTTTTTTAGGAGGGAGACCCTCCTTCGCGGCCGCCCGCTCGCAGCCATGGCTTTGAAGGAGGCGGGCGGCAGCATTCTGCCCATCAGCGACATGGTTTCGGGGCCGTCGGGCTCATCGTTCCCCGAGGTGGTGGAGCTGAACGTGGGGGGACAGGTGTACGTGACAAGGCACTCCACGCTGCTCAGCGTCCCGGACAGCACGCTGGCCACCATGTTCTCCCCGTGCCGCGGTGGCTCAGCGGCGGCCCGGCAGCTGCCCAGGGACAGCCGGGCGCGCTTCTTCATCGACCGCGACGGCTTCCTCTTCAGGTACGTGCTGGATTACCTGCGGGACAAGCAGCTGGCGCTGCCTGAGCACTTCCCCGAGAAGGAGCGGCTCCTGCGGGAAGCCGAGTACTTCCAGCTGGGCGACCTGGTGAAGCTGCTCTCGCCCAAGGTCACCAAGCAGAGCTCGCTCAACGATGAGGGTTGTCAGAGCGACCTGGAGGACAGCAACTCGCAGGGCAGCAGCGACCGGCTGCAGCGGGCAGCCCTGGACAAGCGCTCGGGCTTCCTCACCGTAGGCTACCGCGGCTCCTACACCATGGTCCGGGACAACCACGCGGACGCCAAGTTCCGCCGCGTCGCCCGCATCATGGTGTGCGGCAGGATCGCCCTGGCCAAGGAGGTCTTCGGAGAGACCCTCAACGAGAGCCGCGACCCTGACCGCCCCCCCGAGAAGTATACCTCCCGCTTCTACCTCAAGTTCACCTACCTGGAGCAAGCCTTCGACCGGCTCTCAGAGGCGGGCTTCCACATGGTGGCTTGCAACTCCGCCGGCACCGCCGCCTTCATCAACCAGTATAGGGACGACAAGATCTGGAGCAGCTACACCGAGTACATCTTCTTCAGTAAGTGCTGCCCGTCCCCTATCGCCTCTATCTGCACTCCCCTGCTCCAACCCTTGCTGTCCGAAAGCAACACGTAGCTCGAGAGAAATTGGGGCTGCCCCCCACGTCCCCCTTAGGCGCTGTCACCGCCACAGTTCAAATTTTGTGCATTGGGGACGGCAGGACACGGCTGCCTAATGCCCCTTGCGGGGCGCAGCGAGGGAGCAGCTCCGCCAACTCCTTGTAGCAATCAGGGCTGCCCCCCGCCTTTTGGTGCCGAGGGTGCACTGAGCAGGACCAGCCCACCCCCCCGTTACCGTCTGCCCCCTCTTGGGTCTCCCAGAGGAGCGTCGCGCCGGTGCCGGCTCGGGGGGCTGCGGTGGCGGGGAGAGTGTCCCAGCCCCGCTGGCCATGCAGGGGGTGCGGGCGCAGCGCTGGCACCGCCGCGGAGGGCTGCGGCGCTCCCTCCCAGCGAGGCGGTGCAGAGATCGCAGCGGCGGAGCCCGGAGCAAGGAAAGGTTTTAATATTTTATCGCTGCGTCTTCTTCCCTAGTGAGCGCACTGCGCCTGGGCACGGTCTCCATGAGGGAAGGGGCAGCGAGGACACGGCCAACTTCCCGAGGAGCAAGAAAGAGTCTAGCTCCAAGGGATAAAAATTGGAAAAAAGAAAATAAGTCACTCCGTAGCCAGTACACAGATCCTAAGCAACTCCGCTAGTTGTCTGTGGGTAGCCCTAGAGGTTTCAGATCATTCGCAAATAGGAAAATCGAGTGATGATGAATGAGTTTCAGTCCGGCAACGTACGGAGTGCGATGGAGGGCACAGGCTGGGCAGTGGTTTCAGGTAATGAAGCCACACTGAATGGAGAACTCCTGCCTCCGGCAGAGATTTGTCTTTGAAAGGCAGAGGCAGCCTTAAACATTACAGATGTGTTTGAGTGTCGAGTAAGCCTGTGGAAGAGAGAAGTGTTCTCCATTCACATCTGTCTTCTGCCTCTGTGTGGTCTCACGCTCCCCGAGTGCAGGAGGGATGCTTGGGTGGAGCATCTGCCTGCCGCTGAGGGGAGGTGGGAGATGCTGCCCCTAACTTCACCAGTTGGGCAGCTGAACAGAAGCAACCTGTTTTGCATGCAAAACTGAACCTATGCATGGTATTTAATAGAGGGAAATGTGAATGGTTTTCTACTGGGAGGAGAAATTAATTAGTATGCATTTCTGTATGTTCTAGATGGTGACCACTCTGCTGAGCAGACTTAAGTACTTAATATCAGTCTTCAAAACTATATTAAAACAGTTTTTAAAGAATCATTTAATAACCTATCACCAGTCATACTTCATTAAGATGTGTAAAAATTTAGCTATAGTGGAGCTTTAGATTCTTCTGGGCATTATGAAGTATTTACATGATTATTAAATCTCCTTTCTGAGAAAAATGGATGTACTGATTTTCAGAATAGTAGAAATTCCTTATTGTTACTATCAATACACTGAAATAGCCTGTTTGCTCAGAAATAGATTAGTAGGTGCATAATTATGTGAATTTGTGATGCTCACAATGTTTGGGTTATTTTTTGTGTGTGTTATGATGAGGTTGCTGTATGGAACAGCGCTCTAATTCAGATCAGTGTTCCAAATTAATCCCTAGTGTAATACCACTGATTTGCATGGAATAATGCCAGGGATGAATTGAGTGTTGTACACCATGATTTTTGTTTTGGTTTCTAGTCTTCCTCCTTATGATGTTGTGAAAAATAAGTTAATTACTTAAATTGGTACAGTTAACTGAAAATTTATTTGCATAATGTTTATTTGTTTAATAACATTTACTTAATGTTTTGTCTTTTTTACTTCTGAGTGAAAAAAATGGCTGAGATAAAAGCAGGCTGAAAAGATGGGAAGCATACTTTAAGTTTGGTTTCTTGTTACACATTTAGCAACCTTTTTGTTACGCCTGAAGTTCTTTGCTTTAGGCTTGTGTTGGTGTTTTTTTGTGTTTGGTTGTTTTTTTGGGTTTTTTTTGTTAATTGACTAAATGTCCAATTGATGGAGCCTCTTGATATTATTATTATTATTATTATTATTATTATTATTATTATTATTATTATTATTATTATTATTATTATTATTATTATTATTATTATTATTATTATTAGCTCTGGATGGATTGGGTACTTGCTGTTGCTTTGCTGGACTGCTGCACAAGAATCCACTGAAGGGCAAGCAAACCTTGGAAGCCTTAGTGCTCCAAAGAGAAGAGCAGTCACTTTTCAATTTATTCCTTGCCACATGTCCCTGTTAACCACAGAAAAGAAGCAGTTTTGGTTGGGAGGTTGCTGGTTTCAAGAGCTCTCATGGAGAATGACCAACCCTGGACTGTGACTTACAGACAAAAATATCAAGAAGAAACACTTTGAGGTCCTTATTCTGAGTTTGGCTGGCACCTGAGACTTAATTTGGTGCTAGCAAAGAAGGAACCTAGTTTTATGTTCCACTGGAAAGAGCCCTAGCTGCATTTGCATTTGTTGCTCAAAGCAAAATTTAATTTGTGGTTTGTGGAACAGATTTCAAATCTGTTTCTAGTATCTCTCAAACTTCAGTAGGTGTTCTGAGTTGAAATTACCATCTATAACTTTTTCTTTTAAATGGAAATTACTTTTTATTTTTCAGCATTCCAGCAGATTAAATATATGTTGGATACTACACATATGTTTAATTAATTTATGGATTGGTATCTACAACGTGAATTAGTTGTTGCAGACTAGTTCTGATTGAAGAACCAGAGGTAGTGTGAAAGTGCTTACCAGGAAATAAGGTTTAAGTCTTTGGCAACATGTCCTGACAAGTACAGAGACAGACTTTCCTTCTTAGTATACTTAATTCCTGTAAAAAACATTATGTTCTTTGCCCCCAGTGTCATGCAAGCTATCACTCACTCAATGACAGCTTAATTTGTCTACACAACTACTACATGGCCAGAATTTATCTCGTGCCTTGCATTGGTGGCTTAGTTCAGAGAAGTGCTCACAGATCTATTCCATGTGTCCTTTACAAATCCTGCCTCTTAATGGTCAATAAAAGGAGCAAATTTTTGTGTGGTGGTGAAAAGGCTCTACCAGAATGTACCACAAACTTTTTCCTTTCTTTTCCCCCCGGTGATAACTTGGCTCGATGCTATTGAAGTTCTCACTCTAGTATAGGTGAAGATGACTTGGGTCAGTGAATATGACATGAAATGCATATGCAGTTTGGGAAAGAGACTCAAGCTCTTTTGCTTCTTAGTTTCAAGCTGTCATAGAGGACCACTGAATAATACCCGTTGATGTGCAATAGGTGATGGCCCTCACAAAAGTTGCTTCTAGCTGAAGACAGCAGACTGAAAGCCAGGTAACTTTGCTGCACATGGCTGCAGGCAACATAGCAGACCTGTTAGAGGGTCTCTTGTGAGGAAAGGGTACAGTTTACATTTTTAAGCTTTTTTCTCAGTATTGTTGTGTTGCCTCTGCGTGCTATTACTGTTTTTTTTCTTCTGTAGAATCTAATTGGTCTTAATGGATTTTATATTTTACATCTGCTATGCAATCTGACTTACTGGTGTTGAGAGTATTCTTTTTTGACATTCCTGTTTCACATGGGACAATTTATGTTTCCTTGTCTTTTTTAAAAAAATTATTTATTTATTTTTGTAACAGGTGACATTTTCATTAATTTACTGTGCTTATTTTCCACTTGAGATCACAGCTTTCTGAGATTGTATTTATTGCTGTGGAAATTGTCATAAACAAGTGATAATAATTTCATAATCAGTGGGGACTAAGTTGGAAGCAATTAACTTTAAAAAAAAAAAAAAAGGTATTTTGAAAAAAAACTGAGGCAAAACCCCCAAACCTGAACAAAACTACACCACTGAACCCCCCAAAACCTCACTACCACTACCAAAAAACCCCAGTCGATATTTATGTCTTTGCAATAGAAAGGAGAAGAAAACAGAAGGTGGTAACTTGAAAGATGGGGAACAAACATGTTATGTAAAACAATTTGAGGTGTTGCTCTGTGAATGATAACTCCAGTTCAACATCCCACTGGGATAGGAGAGGGATGGTGGGTCAGCATGTAACTCCAAACTGCTCTTCTAAGGGCAGAGCGGTGGGAGAGCCATGCTGCAAGAGATTTCTGTGACCTTGCTAAACTTCCATCACTGCTTGCTTGGTGGAGTTTTTGCCTTTGTGGAGTGTATCTGCTGTTTTTTAATTTTTAATTTGAAATGTGTTAGACTGAGGACAGACAGGAGACCAAGAAAAAAGTAAAATAAGGGTATTACTTCAATGTGTCACATTAAGGTAAAGTTGGACAATTAACCTGAACCAGAGCCTTAAAGATCTGAGTACAAATTTTTGGTAGTACAGGCAGACATGAAAAATTACATCAGTGTAACAAGCATAATGTAGAAAAGTTTTAGTTTTCTGACAGTATCAAGATCCAGGATGTGGTTTGTGGTAGGACTATTGAGCAAAACCCTTTAAAGAGAGTTTCTGTAGGCAGTCCTGTGACTTTGGAAAACAGACATAAAACTTCAGGATATTCTACCTAGAGTGGATTACCTGGGAACAAAGTGACAGTGTTGGAGAAGCTGACTTTGCTGGATCTGTAATAGTTTGCAGGAAAAGTGCTCTTGGTGTTAGATCACTTCATACATTTTCAAGGATTTATGATAGTAGTTGCAGGGAAATGTTTACTTTTCCACAGTAGGATGAGCAAATAGTATTTTATTTTTTCTTTATTGTCAGCATGAACTTCTAGTTATCTTCTGCTCAAGCACAAAATTTACATGTACAAAAGTTTCCTGTATAACATTGTGCCAGGCACATGATTAAAAGTTAAAACATTACTGCCAAAAAATATATATTTTGCAATATATTTGCTTTTTCAGTACGATATGGCTGGTATATCACTGCTGGTTTTCAGCGAATGCCACATTTATTATACTGTGATGAGGATTTGTGTGACAAACAAAAATTCACTAAGCATTGCATCAAGGGAGATTTTATAGATTCCCATATTATTCTCTTTCTGCCACAGTTCCACATTTAAAAGTAGGTCTCGAGAAATGAGACTCTCAGGCAGCTTTCACAGATGTAAGAAGTAGTACACTACAGGCATGAAGAGAGAAGTGGCAGAAGAAAGGCTCTCTTCTTGTTCCAGCTGAACCTCAGCATTGCCTGAACTAAGCAACCAGAAGTAATCAGTCATGTTTGTGTGTGTTTCTACTTTAAGGATGAGATCTTTGGTGAGCCAGATAACTTGATGGGCAAAGAAGGAAAGCATGTAAGGTGCTGTGCACCCGTCTCATGACTCTGGAGTCCTGGACTGTACAAGACTGGTGTGGTGCCCTGTGTAGCTTGCAGCCAGTCCTAGGTTTTCTCAGCAACGAGGCAGATCCTTGGTGTCACTGCAGGAGGAGTGAATAGCATGGCCATGCTCTGGATTTCTGCTCAGATTTTCTTTCTCCAGTTTTGGATTACTTAATTGCCAGTCACATATGATGTCTGTTACAGAGTTAAGTTGACCATGGTTATGTTTGTAAGGCTTTTTCCATGCCAGAGATGTTATTTGGTTGGTGACTGTTTGGCATGGTGTAATTGTTGAAAAAAGCTGGAGTGACTATGCCAGCTAACATCCTAACCTGGAAAGCACATGCTATTTTTATATTCAAGTATGATTTTATTTCATTTCTGCTTACAAGACCTTTCTTTCTTAAAGCAGGTGGGGAACTAATGGCACTCTCAAATCATGGCTCTTTTATAAATTGAACCACTGGAAGTCCAGTGGAAAATTCTTAAAAAACATTACCGGGCAAATTTCATTTTGGTTCAGCAAATCAAATGCTTCATGATGGATTTCCTAGGGAGGTTGTGCACTTTAGCTTGATAAAACTGCATGTTCTTTTTGATAAGAGGTAATTTATACTGTACTTTGAATTCATATATTGACTAAATGTTAGAGAAAAAGTGTCTGAAACAAAATTATCATTCTCAGTAGAATCTAAGTGCTTTTCTTTAAATGTTTTGTAAGTTTTTTTGTTTGATTGGGTTATATTTTTATTTTTAAACCAATAATGGCCATTGCATATTGGCTTTTGCCTTATATAAATTCAGGATTATTCTGTGAATTTGTTTCTTTTTTTTTTGTTTGGTCTAAATGGGATTTATCATATAAATAGGAACTAACTGAAGCAGCAAATAGTTTTGGGGTAGTCTTTCACATAAAAGTGAAATTCAAACTACATGAGTGATTATTTGGCTTCATAACTGTTTCTAGTACACATAATCCTGGTGAGAGGTAAGCAGTGATTTTTGTAATTTTCATGGCACTTGTAGAAACTAATGCCATTCTCTTTCGGTTGCATTTTATCAGGTTGTGGTAACAAAACTTGTCATGTCTGTTACATTTTGACAGTTTAGCTTCTGAAGACATAATTAAATTAAAGAGTGCCTCTTGCTGCAAGGTGTCTTTCCATTTATATTATCTCATCATTAAATATTTTCAGGACTTCACCACACGTATGTAAATATCACAGTGGTGATAATGAGAGTCTCATGTTTCTAGCAATGAGGTGAATGCAAGGTTTTGTAAATGTTTATGCAAATATTATTTTTTCTTTATGGAATAATTTCTATCTTGATACTGCCTTTCTCAAAGTTGCTCAAAACAGGAGTCAAAGATAGGGAGCAGTGTGTTTACCCCTTCTTTGTCCTATGGGGCCTGCTTGGCCATAAGCAGCATCAGAACTGCTCTCAGTTGCAGCTGGTGCAATGATTCCTTCTTCTACATTTTGCATCTGAGAATAGCTAGGTCAAAATATAGTTGTTCCCTTTCTCATTGCTCTCCATATGCCTGAAGCTTGTGGCAGGGCCTCTGAGCAAAGGAGTTGCAGAGACAGGGGCTACTGCCTCCAGGGGACTGCCACTGCCTCTGGCTGGCTGCCACCGCCTCGGGGCTGTGCACACCTCAGGCTTGCTCTGTCCTGCTCCTGTTGTGCTCCGTGTCCCTGACCTGTTTTCTGTTCCATTGACATGCACTTAGTGAATAAGAAAACTAGAAATCATTATAGAAGAAAACCTAATGGTACTTTTCTTTTGAAGGGAATACTACAACACTTTGAAAAGGTGTTGTCCATAGACAGTGTCCATAGACAGCAACACTAGTGCAAGTATACAGAACAACCATAACTAGTGCATCCAAGTAGATAAGCTACATGTTCTGTTTCAGGGACAAGGAGAGGATTGAGAAACTGAAGACAGGAGTCTTATCAATTTTTATTCATGAAATTAAATATTCCAGGACTTCACGTAGCGTATGTTCAGTTAGGTTATACATAATACACACAGAAATATGCTCTTTGCATTAGCACAAAGATGTAATTTGGAACCTAAATCAGTTTATTTTATTTTGTATATAAGTGAACAATAATAATCTTCAGATTCATTTTTATCTTTCATCTTTACTGGGTTTTAGCCTTCAGTAGTATTAACAAATATTCCCAAAGAGAGATGAGTTGGTGCTCAGGGACTCTTGTCACACATTGTTGTAAACAGCCTCCTGCAGTTTAAGTTAACAGCAAAATTACTTTACTGAACATAGAGGTTTGTAGGTTCCTGTAAGGATTACAACTATGTCAGTGTATTCCACACAAATTATTAAAAGTGTACTGTCATTCCAAAGGCTTTTTATCCGTGAATATTTTCTATATATCCCAGGTATCTCTGAAGCTCCTATTTGTTAAATGATAGGAAGAAAAAAGGCCTAGAATTGCATATATATACATGATTATATAAATTGTCTGCAAAACAGTTACTTCCATAACTTTGTACTAACAGTTTGATTAAACTAGATTTTTTTTTCCTGTCCGTTACTCAAATCCCCATTAAAACCACCATACCTGCAAAACTTCAACAGCAATGTCAATTGTTTATTTTGTGTATACAGAAGTATTACCTAACTCTTTTGCTTCTTAATCCAAGGTTCTTTCATTCGCATTGGAACTCATTAATACAAAATAAGAAAATCAACTACAAAGGGGTTAGAAGGCAGATAAAATAAGTCAGTAAAACAGAGTGCCAACAATTTAATCACTGTAATGTGTAGATAATACAGTGGAGAAAGACTAAAAATAAGCAACCCTTTTTGCTAGTTTTTCTTAATAAAATCATTTTATTTCCCTTTCTTCTCACAGTCATCCGTTTATAGCCCGTCACTTCTCACTATTGTTCTCTTCAGACAGCTGTTACTATTTCTGTTGTTATTGCCTACTGTGATTTTTGAGCTGATCTGAAACAAAGCAGAGGTATGGCTATTCTTGCCTTTCCACCTATTTTTGTCTCTTTCCAGTGCTTGGAAAGATCAAGATCACTCGTTCTGTCCTTCTAAAAATACCAGTATATAGCCTTATAAAAATGTGATCAATTTTGCTGAAGCTATATGGACCTTTGGGGGGAAAAACAACAGAACAATTCAGCTATTTATGATACAAGATAGAAGGGGACCATTGTTCAAGTAAGGTTGTCTGTCCTCTCTTACTTCCAAAATTTTGTCATCAAATCCCACTGTCTTTCTGAATGACTTACCCATTCAAAGTACTCCTTCTTTGAAGCAGGAGCTGCGAGCATCTGTATGTGTGGATAAACTGCATATTAAAAAGAGTAAACCAAAATTACGTAAACAATAGAACTAAGACCACTGTGATTTGCTGTCCTGCTTGTAATTTTTACTTTCCCAGTACTTGCAGACTTCAAATTTCTCTGTTAGCTGTCCCTGAAAAAGACGTGCATATTTATTTCTTTTAATGTTGTCATAGCACACAAACATAAATTTCTGATAATTTTATTTTTCCTATGGAATTTCTTCATGCTGTTTCTTTGTCTCTAGGGATGTAATAAATGAATATAACATTTCTAAACGTTACAGATACAGACAGACAAAGTCTATGTGTTTGTGTTAACCACTCCCCAAAATTCATCTGGAGTAACCAATAGGGATATCCTTTGGCTTCAAAATAATCCTGTAATTCTTTAAGATAGAAATAACAGATTTTTCAGAAATGTTTCGGTTACTCAGTGTGTGATACTTTGAGGACGTTGTTGACGTTTTTTAAGTTTTACCTCATAATCTGTGAAGTTTATATCTTCTATGACTTTTAGCTGCCTCATAGTGTAATCTCCACTCATAACAACACTCACATTTTTATTCCTTTAATCCTTTTGGTATTTACCTTTTCCACCTGCAGCTGAAATAGTTTGGTGTCTAAATTGGGGGAATTATGTCCCTAAATAATTGCATCTGTGATCACATTTAATTACAGGAAGAAAAAAGCACTCACGGTAGAGGAGATTAGGTTAAACACTGTCTGTCTAATCAGATCCCTCGTGACTGACTTCTGGCAGGGCTTTCTTCCTAAATCCTGTTGCTGTGGATGCAATGAATAAAAGCTGCATGGTCTGTCTAAGACCATGTCTTTAGAAGGTGGTTTTGCTTTTCTGTTTTGAGGGGTACAACATGATAAAGCCCAAATATACTTAATCCATGCCAAAAACCTGTGCAGGCCTCACGGTGCCTTTGGGTGGGCTGGGGGCCAGGCAGGGCTGTAGGGAGCTGGAGCCTTGGGGCTTGGGGACTGCCAGCCCCAGGGGCTGAAATGGTGGCCAGGGCAGGGTGTTGGGCACAATGGGGGTGGGTCAGGGCCACTATAGCCCAGCAGTGCCCCCTTAGAGCCTAGTACTGCGGTGGCCATGCCTGCTTTCTGTGAATACCAGCAAATAAGCCAAGAGCTGTGTCCTCCCAAGACCTCTGGCCCAGGCGCCATAATCACAGGTCAGCGTCAGAGCCTTAAAATACCAGGGTAATGATTCAGGGTGGGGTCTCTCACAGTTTCATGAATTTTTGTGTAACAAAAAATACATGAGAAATAGCTCATTGAGCTATTGTTATACAGGAAAAGCAAGGTGTTATTGGTCAAAGGCACCAGTAAGGCAAGAGTAGCGTCTAACTAATATTTATTCAGTGGCATGGCACACTGTGTTTCTGTGGCCATGCTGCTGAAGTGGAGTAAATTGAATAGTAATCTTCAGTTTAGTAAAGTTAATCTAAATATTCTTTGCCGTTGATTGTAAAACATGGAGGGAAACAGATGCCTGTTCTAGGCAATTGGTAACCTGGAAAAAAATACACAGGAAAAAAATGCATTTGCTTTTTATACTACATAAATATACAGAATTAATATTAATGATGTGACTGTATGCAAGTCTTTCTATACTGTCATGCTTATGATGCATAAAATATATGAAGGAGCTCGGGGGTTTGCTTAGCTGCACTTTTTGAAAACAGTAAAAATATTCTGAAATTAGACAACATGCACTATTTTTCTAAAAACTATTTTAATACATGTTTTTGGAATCAGAGGTATGCTCTGTCACCAATAGTGAGATTACTAGTAAAAAGTTATTATTTTTAATGAACCATATACCAAATCACACATGAAAGTAATATAAGTCTGAAACTGACCTCCAAATCAATGCTTGCAATCTTGAATATATTTCCAGAAAATCCAGCCGAGTTCAGTGAGACTTTCCATCTGCATTTTGAGTACCAGGCAAACAGCAGGGATGGACGATTTTAACTTTAGACTGCTCATTTGGAAAATTTAGTTCTTCTTATCATCTCTGTGACTGGCAATAAACTGCACTTGTTTCTCATCTTCCTTATCCTGTGGTTATATTGGAGACTTAGCAATACAGAGATTGATATTTTGCCAAAGTTCACTTTGATTTCTAGCAGTGGTTAGCTCGCAGTTATTAATTTGCTCAGTTAAATCAGTTTATAACAGTGAAAGCAATAGTGGTAAAAGCTATTTCATGTATTATCAACTAGTCATATTGCAAGAATATTGCAAGAATATTGCAAGTTACTGGATAAACCTGCTGGTTCAGAGAACTTCAAGAAGTTATGTGGTATTAGACTGTGGATCAGTAGATTGAGACTATTAAATGTTACATGTGGTAGCTCTATAACACTCTCAGCTTTCAAGCTTCCTAAGAGATTTTCAAGTTCCTAGATAAGAAGGAAAACATTTCCCCCATTAAGGCAGTCAGCATTGGAACAGGTTGTGCAGCGATGCTGTGCATGTTGTGCATCCTTGGAGATTTTCATGACTCATCTGGATAAGCCCTGATAACCTGGTCTGACCTCATAGCTCACCATGCTTTTGAGCAGGAGGTTGGACTAGAGACCTCCTAAATTGTCCTGTGAGTCTTTTCCTTGATGTGATCTAACTTGGCATTGGCTATTTGAACTCACTTCTCAGGAAAGGAAGAGTAAACTGCTGCAGGTAAATGAAGTAGATGCTAGAGAGCTATAAATTCTGATTATTCTGAAAATCACAAGCTTCAAAGCCTTAAATTTATGTTCTCTTTTTACTTCCTTTTGTGTCCTACTTGTAGTAAGAATTGAAACAAATGCATCTGGAGGAAGTTTCTTACAAGACTTCCTGGCCCAAATTCAAAACTATGGAACATTAAATAGGCCACAGATAAGAAAGTATCTGAAAACATGTTCAAAAACATTTTTTGATAGCACTGTGGTTGTTGATCACATGTTGCCTGAAGAAAGAAATCTCAAAAAATTAGCCAATCGCTATTACTTGAAACTCTAACAATTTTCATTTTCAGTCTTTAGATAGATTTTCCAGGTGCTGTCTGTCACAAAAGTGTCAGACCACCTTGGATTTCTTTGGATTTTTCCCCATTTGGATATTTTTCATCAATGTTGAGTTTCTTTAATGTGACTTATTTCTTTTGCTTGAGCTTTTCAGGCTCTGTATTTTTCCCCTAGCATAGCTTGAATCAATTTACATAGCAGCTGCAGAAATGCTGAACAAGAGTTTTTCTGTAGCCTGGAAAACTTAGAAAAATAAATCATAAAGCAAACATGAACAATGCTGAATTACATTTTAGTAATTCATTGCTGAATCAAAGCATAACATAATAGCAAGATAATTAATTATTAGGATATTTAAACATTAAACATATTAAATTGTTGGGTTTTTTTTCTTTTTGAAATTTTGATGTAAGAATGGAAAATGAGGCCCTAGTAACTAGTATTGTGCAAAAATGTTTCTCTTGCTTCCCCCATGTTACTGAAAAGATTACTGAAGTGATGTGTCTGGAGACTCTTTTTGTTAAAAATTCTGATACAACAGTGAACTAAAACA
This sequence comes from Apus apus, assembly GCF_020740795.1. Taxonomy (NCBI): domain Eukaryota; kingdom Metazoa; phylum Chordata; class Aves; order Apodiformes; family Apodidae; genus Apus; species Apus apus. The sequence continues at coordinate 89,707,049 of NC_067285.1, forward strand.
GAAGTATTGCTTGCACTGATTGACTCCTAATAGATAAATATATAAATATAGAGAAGAAGCATAATAAAAAGTTCTTGTGACAGCTCTTATGTCAGTTGTAGATTGTCAAAACACTTTTTATGTCAATGAAATTATGTCAGTTATGTTTGGTAATATGTTTTCTCCTCCAAAGTTATTCTCCTGGGCTGGGCATGTGTTGTTAAGGTGCAATGTATTCCATGGTGATGGAGGGATCAGGCAGATTGGTACTGATATGCTTCTTATCAGCTCACCTACATCTACTTATAGAAGGTTTCAATGTCTTGGTGATGTTAACTAGTCTGTCCCTTTATGTCCACATTAAAGATGACACAGAATTTATGTAACATTGTATTCAAAACCCAGTGCCTTGTCTGTATTTTGTTTCTGGGAGAGTGGTGGAGATGGCTTCCCTAGAGAGGGGAGGAGGATATCCTGGGGAACAGCAACCACATCCCTTCTCCTCCTCCTAAGATGGTGTGGTGACCTAGAAGCAGTGAATCATGGAGCTTAGCCACTCAGTTATTTGCATGGGCATCCCCATAATTTCAGGACTTCTATGTCTATGTCATAAGCTTTTCTTCACAACCTTGAGGGCCAGATAATTGCTTTATATTTTTAAAGTTAAAACCTGGTATTATGTATGAACATGTGAATCAGGAGCCTAATATCTACAGAGTGATGTTTCCACTATCTTTTCTGTGCCCTCTTTCCACCCTTATTTGAAGACCACCATTGGAACTACATTAGTAATTTAGCAACACACTTTTCCCAAATATTTCTGAAATCTAATATATCATAGTCTTAACTCTAAGCATCATAAATAATGTATATATATTTATTTATCTATATCTAGCAATCTAAATATTTAAAGAAAATGTATTAGGTAGATGGTGGTATCCTGGCTCTGCATTGTAACTGGGTCCTGTTATGGTGGCTTGGGTGGCACATAAGGTTCTTTATGAAAAGTGTTTTTTTCCTTACACTATTATAGAGATGCTTTGAATACTTGGCAAGATACTTTATGTTTTATAGCATCCAAAAAAAATAGACAGTTGTAGCAGTATAATTCAGAATTTTATATAATTGTCATTATTTTAAAAAAGTTAATCATATAGCTCCATGATCCTTGATAATTGTTACAATGTTTAGAATGCTGAAATTGTTTGTTTTGCAGTATGACTTGCAATACAAAAGAATTCCTAAATTATTTTACCCAAACTAAGAACTGTTTGTTTCATCTTGGTTCAAAGCTTTTTGAAGTCTTGGTATTCAGTTCAGTGATTTAATATGTATATGTAAAGATCCAGGGTATATACAGTTACCACAATAAAAATATTGATTTAGTAATCATTTGGTGTAGCGCTAAGTCCTACATCAAATACATAAGAATTATGTTATCAAGTATAGAAGATTATACTTAAGTAACTCTGCTTTTTGTATATTCTTTCTGAGTTCTGCTTTTTAAGTAGGATTTTTCCTCCACACACTTCCCTTTTAAGATTGTAATGTTCCAATCCTTATTGGATAGGAAAATAGTTTCACTGTCTCATAACTATTTTCTTTTTGCTCTCATTTTCCAGATTAGCAGTGTTTCGCCAGCATTATCGGAGACAAAAATGACCATATTTTTATCAGGATGCAGAATCTTGCTATACAGATTTTCAGAGTGATTGTTACAGCTTGTATTCTAAACAGGGGTTTTGTTGTGATGAGGGTGATAAGGAATATGCACTAGCCAAATAGCATGTAACACTTCCTTGCTATAGTTCTGGAAAGATGTGGGCTACTGTGTTACCTGAGTACTTAAAAGCCTTGACTGGCACAGTGGCAATATACAGCAAGTTACAGAAATAATAAGTAACTAAAAAATCGTAGAATCAGTGGTTTGAGTTGGAAGAGACCTTAAAGATCGTCTAGTTCCAACCCCTCTGCATGGGCAGAGACACCTACCACTCAGCCAGGTTGCTCAAAGCCCCATCCAACCTGGCCTTTAACACTTCCAGGGATGGAGCCTCCACAGATTCTCTGGGTAACCTCTTTTGGTGTCTTACCACCCTTATAGTGAAGATATTTGTAATAATTGGTCTTTATGACAACCAGGTACATTTTGTACAATTAACATATCTATGTTTCAGTGGCTTATGTCATGTGCCCTTAACCTCATCTGTACAAAGTTGGGGCAAGTGAAAAAAGTTTAGATTCTTTGTGTATTCATTGAACAGTTGTAGTTAAGTGGATAGGACACAAAACAATGAAACCTTTAGAGGGCTGTGTGGACAGGAATGTTCTTGCAGTCCAAGAGAAGATCTTCAAATAGTACAGATGCAAAACTCAAAAGTTCTGGATATTTTGGTCCTGTAGAGTGTTGTTGAAATGCTTTCCATGTAATGTGAATTAGAGAATAATGTCTTGAAATTGTAAATTTGCAATGAAATATGTGGTAGGTGAGAAAAAGCTCTTTTCTGCTAGTAAATACTTTCAAATTTTTGTTTTAGGTTCACAGAGTTACTCCAAATGAGGCTACCGGGGCTAAGGGCTCTGCTGAGCCTGTCTGACACGACACAGTTCAACGTAATTGAAGCCATTAAAGTTTATCAAGTCAGAGAGCTTCCTATAAAAGAGAGGGCTTCTGTGTGTTTTCATAAAGTAGAATGACTGATGTTCTGAATATGATGTGTAGGTGCTCAAACTCTTTGATGAAAGGCAATCAAATTTCATCTACCATGTTGCAAATACACTTTACCTTTTTTTTTTTCCTCCCCTTACTTTTTTTCCTTTTTCTTTGTTATATTGATTTTCCACACTAGATGGCAGTGCCTTAGCACTACTGCATGATAGGGGAATTGATTTAATTTGTCCAGGGGGGAAAAAATCCTTCCGTTTCATGTTTCCTTTACGTAGCTCAAAGAACTGCAGATAAGAGACTGGATTATGATTAGCCACATATAGGTTGGCAAAGGAAGATGCAAATTATTTCCCCTCATCCTTTATACAAATGAAAATCTCTTCAAGCTGATTGAACCAGGCTTGCATTGGCCGTAGGCAAGATGAACTGCGGCTTTCTCTCTGTGCTGTCCCCAAAGCATTGCGTTCATAGAAACTTCACATGAAACGCTACATTGAGTTAGAGCTGAGAGTGCATCTAGACTCTGAGCAGATTGCCTCACAGTTCTGAGCCATATGTTGTCTATACTGAGAAATCAGTGAGAGAAAAACACAGTTCCCTTCTCTTTCCAAGAAAACCTGGTGCTGGAGAGGTGGGGATGGACAGCTGAGAGATGATGGGGTGCACCTAGATAGTGTTGTGTTAGAGGTACAGGACAGCCAGGACACATACACACATCTATGAGCTGCAATGCATTCCTGGATTGTGTTTTAGGTGAAAGACTGGGAGTTTACTAACTTGAAGAATTTTAACTAACTGAAGTGCTGGTGAAACTCATAGTGAGGACTGAAGGGTGATCATGATTAGAAACAAACAGGCTCTGAAAGTGTATATGTGGCAGCAACAGGTGAAAGCTACCAGCTGGAAGCTTGGAGTTGAAATCCAACTTGAAATTAAGATACATGTTTGAAATGTATTAAAAGTATGGATGAAGTAATTAAAAACGCAGGGTTATTAATGCAAATGAACAACAATCCCTTTGTCATTTGTTTTTTGAGTCTGGAGTGCTCCTATTTTCAACCTTGTGTCCACAAAGTTGAAAAAAGCACTCCACCTAATCCTGTTTTAAACGGAGTTGGAAATGGAGCAAATATCAATAGGCTCTGCAGTTAAAATAAAATAGTCGCATAACATTACCAGGAGAAATTAAATACCTTAAAAGACAAGTAACAATAGGGGAAAGAAAGAGGCATGACATAGGAGTGACAGATTGTATGAAAAACAGCTGAAAGAAAGAAGGTTTAAAAAAAGCTTGAATAAAAATATGTCAGGAAGTCAAGAACTGCCAAAGAAATAACTTTCTCTATGTAAAATTCCTCAAGGGTCTCTTTATTGTAGGGTTTGCTCAAAAATAAGATCATTGTTTCACATTTAAGTCCAACTTATACATAACAGGAAGTAAATTTTATGCAGTGTCTTTATCTTGCTCACTGGAGCTAAACATTTTAAAATCAGGAAAGTTCTTGCCCAAGGCTGAGAAGAATACTGCCATGAATACATTTTCTTAAAATTCAGCTAAACTTTGTGTCTACTGGGACTTTTCTGCATGCAGCTTCTGCTTTATTTATATTCAGTTTTCTTGTCTTTTTTGCTACACCCTTACTGAATAATCTGGATAAAACCAAATGAAAATACAGGAAATTTTCTCTCACTGTTTTTTACTGGATCTGCTATAGTAGCTGAAATTTCATTAACACTTCTGGAAGGAAGGTAGCCCAATGGGTTGTTTACCTATCTTCTACTACAACATTCCCAGAAACTGAATCTTTTTCCAAAATACACTGCTGTTATTTGCTGGCGTTTTTTGCATGTCACATCATCCCCTGCATGATGTATTACATAATTCTGCCAGAGCAGAAGACACAGATGGCTTGCTATAAAAATGCAATGCAAATTATATTTGATAGTACCACTTAGGTGATTCCTTATTAGTTAGAGAAAGCAACAAATGGTGCTGAGTTGGAATTTGTCAGGAACATGGCCCTAGAGGTGAGTCTCATGCTTGGGGCAGTCATGTAGGAGATAGAAGTTGCCAGCTCTTTAAATCAGAGAGAACAAATGATTGAATGTAGACCACCCACTTCCCAGATTAATTTTCAAATCACCAGCTTAGGTTGTCAAGGGAAATACATGTGGACTTTTCAGTAATGGTTTTTTTTTTCTTTCTATATTAGAATATAAATATCTTTCCTTGAAGGTTTTATAAAACAGAAACTTGTTTTCCAGTTAGTCTTCTTCACGTCGGTAGGAACTGTGAGACAGAGTTGTTTGAGGAAAAAGGTATGTGGTGCCTTGAGAAAAAAAAAAAAAAAAAAAGAGTATTTATATGAAGAATACTATACAGAAATTTGAGCTTGGAGAGCTTTGTTGTTGCTTTCAGAGGGGCTGTTGTTATGTCTTGTCTTGGTGTAGTTCTTGTTCATCTTGTGGTTAGATGATAAACCAGGGTTTTCCCTTTATACACATCTTTGGGAAGTCTGAGGAAAGGAAGTCATATAGAGAGCAAGTGAATTTCTTCCAGAGTTTCAGTCTTCCTGAGCACACAGTTTCACAGACTGGATGATATATAGTATTTGGAAATATAGGGGTCCACTGGGTACCCCAGTGCTAGAGTTTCTGTATTATTAACATAATAGCATTTCCAGAGACTTTTCTGCGTAGTATGCAGATCAAATTCCAGTTAAAATTAAGAAAGGTAATTTGTACACTTTTAATATAAGTAGCAAAGGAACATGACATCTATATTTTAAAAATAATTGGAGAGTCTCATTAAAGTTTTATTATCTCATCAGTAGTTCTGTATCCATTTTCAATTTTTTTTTAACAGCCGTGCCCAACACTTTGGGAAGGAATAGGAACCCTCTCCTTTTTGTTCATGCAAGCCAAGAACACCTCACTCTAATAGATTTTCATCTTGTTCGCATGACAGTTTTGATTAAATCTGAAGAACAAATGAATGACAGGATGCTTCAAACCACCCAGATGACTTGTCTTTACTCATATCCACAATTTAATCATAAGAAGTAGGTTTGCCTTCAAGAATCAGGCTTTGTAAGCACAAGGACTACCCTTGTTTGTTAAATGTTAACACCTGTAATTCAGACTTTGTTTCCTCAAAAGGCAATGTGCCCTTCCAGACTACTTTCTTGGATTTACCTTGGGTGTGTTTTTGAAAAACAAAACCAAACAAAATGTAAAGTCTGTCCAGCTTTGATAATCTGTCCTTCATGAAGAAAACATTCAAGGTGTTTTCTTCAGACAGTGTTGCTTACAGGCAGTACTACTGATCCCCTTTCCCAATATTTTACTTGCCTCCTTCTGATTCTGAAATGTCAACTGCACAACAGGAACAACAGAGTTGCTACTCTTGCTAAATTAATCTTAGCATTCCTCTTTGCAGCTTTTATGCTGTCCAATCACTTCTTAGTCAAGTGATTGGACTTGCACTTGAATTATTCCAACCATCATCTGGAATATATCCTTCTGATTTATTTGACATGGGAAAAGTATCCTATCATAAATTCAATTTTTAATAGTTTCTCTCGTAGATAGACTTGCAAAGTATTCATTAAGAACTTCTGTTGTCCTCCAAATTATTTGCCTTTTTTTTCCTTACTTGGACCTATACAGCTTTTAAAATTTTGTTAACATCATTTTCCTGTTCAGAGGCTTATAAATGAATTCATTATCCATTCCACTGTGATACTATTTTATCTTTCTTTTCTCACTTTGATTTTTGTGTGCATTTAAAATTTTCTTTCTGTACTGTTAATTTCCACCAGTGTTTTGTCCTTGCTCTTTTTTTCTGTTTTGCTAATTACCTTTTACATTTGGTTTTTGTTTTGTTTGTTTGTTTTGTTTTTTACTTTAAAAATCTCTCTTTCCTCATACGTTTGTTTCTAAATGGAATACATGGTTCTACCAGCAAGTGAAAACTGCGTATTCATGGATTTTTTAACATGTGGTCCACTCTGTTGCTTTTGATTTTGTTTCTACCAAAGTTAAAACCTCTAAGAGACAGCAACTTGGTTATGTCTTGATTGTCTTCGTTTTCTTATCTCCATCCTGCCAGACATATGGAAAACTGCTGGTTCTCTTGTTTCCATTCCTGAACTAATCTTTCCTATGGTCACCTGCTATTCCTATGGTCACATGCAAGTCCTTTGAGTGGCATAATAGAGACAAGAGATTGGTATTTCCTCTATAAAATGCCATGCTTCCTTCTTTTTCTTTTTCTTTCAATTTATGTCTTTTAAAATAGGAGCTGAAATATGTGATTCCACTCTTTAATACTTCGTTATTTTACTGCCTTCACAAGTAAAATTCTGCAACATACTCAACATCTGTCACTTCATTTACTGCTCTTGGTTGCTGCCATAGACACAAATCCTCAGTCCAGCTGAAAAGCCACGTTGTCAGCTAGAGAGAAGGTTCAGATGCAAGTGGAGTGAGAAACTTCTGCTGTAGTCTGCAGAGCTTCTGTGAATAGATTCTGCTGGGAGATCTACAACAGCAAAATTAGCATTTTTCATCGTATAATTTTAACTTCACCAAATTAATCAGAGACAGTATGCTTAGTCAGCAATATGTGCTTATCCTTTGCTGTGTAATATGAGGACAATTCTCGTGGGATGCAGCCTTTTTTCCAAAAAAATTGAATAAAATACCTGATGTGCAGCAGGACCCCTTCGAATGTCTGTGTTCCCACAAACCCAGGCCTCCAGTGATGTTTTTCCCCCTGTACAGGCAGATGCCTGTACATGTTTGGCCTTCTGGTTTTCTGTGCTTGTTGTGGCTACTCCTGTAATCTGAAAATGCACATTTAGGTATCTCTCTCTTTTTTTTTAATTTAGCAAATGCCTATTTCCTTCAGAAGGAGAGCACGTACATCACCTTTCTGTATGAAGACCCAAGCACTGACAGGACATACTATTCAGAGGCTAGTACATGTGTTAAATTGTGGTTCCCTTAGAGCACACAAGTAGTAAAGCTTTATGCATTTTTATTTCTTAAGACAGACACACAAAAAAGGCAAAAGGATGAAATAATAGATAATAAGATTTTAGAGTCTATATTTTTGTCTATTTTGTTGTATGTTGCAGTTTTTGAACTTTCTGCCTCATTTCAGAGATTCACCACAATTGATGTAAATGTACTATACATTAATATCAGCAAAGTTAATGTGGTAGATTTATATCCTTCCCACTGTTAGAGGCAATAACTTATACAACAGAAATGCAATAATTTCTATGCTAATATTGCTACATAATTATGTAATGCATTTTTTTATCTTTAAAGATGTCACTAAGAAGTTACAGGGAAAATGGGTGATTTTACTCAACTTGCAAGTTATTTTATTTTTAAAATCATAAAAAGGCTATCCTAAAATTAATGTCCATCTGCTATTTTTATTCCCCGTCTTGTGTTCTGTGCGATTTTAGCATTGCCTCACTGTCATTTTAACTGTGAAATTGTAATATAAAGTTAGTGTTTATGGAAAATACTGTTTTCTACAAAGATGGCAAGAGAATCATGAAAGATTAAAATTCAAGGGGAATTGTTTGAGGGGGAGGGAACATCGTACTCAATCATGCCATTTCATTAGAAGTCAACAACAAAAGACATAGGATATTTATCTGGCATAATCACAGCACCATATACAGACAGCAGGCAAAACCAGATCTGGCAGTTTAATTTAAATATCCAAAATTGCTGGTTCTGAAGAACCCAGTTGCCACTATTAAAATTACTTATTTCTTACTTCGGAAGCTCATTACTGACAGTCTTCAGTTTGGGATGCTGAGTGTTGTCAGCTGCGTAGCTCACGTGTTACCACCACTCCTGCACTTCTGACATTTGGATACAGGGGATGGCTTGCAGTGGTGCTGTTTCTGCTGGGGCTGGCACAGGAAAAGTCAGCTGGTGTCTGCAGGAAGGGTGCAAGGTGCTTTTTGGAGACAAAAAAGTCAAAGCAGACATAGGAGACTGAAAACAAGAGCAGGGGTGAGAGAAAGCTTTTCCATTTTCAAAGTGGCTGAGGATTATTTAATTGATTAACTGGTATTGCAAACCCCAGGATACAATATATTAACACGTGCATTCCTGTTGAATTTGATGGACATGCCTGTTATTTTATCATCTTGGTTCCTAGTGTACTTGCTTCACTATTTGACATTTAAAGTAGCAGTTGAATTAAATCTTGTAAATGAAACATCCTCCCTAAAACATTCTGTTTCATTAGCTTCAATCCATACCTTTTAGTACTAATTGGTATTTATTTCCTTTATCAGAGACATTGACTGAAAAATCCCTCAAAACAGCTACCTGTTTTTGTGTGATACAATGAAGAAAGACAAAATCCTAATTTCCCCCGATTCTTTCCAGATCACATCACAAATTTCCCTCCATTTGCAAACCATGTATCATATCTTTTTCCTCCTTTCTCCTTACGTTTAAAATGAGTGGGGGCGTGATGTTAATTTTTATTTGAACTATTTGCCAAAAATCTTTAGGCAAATGTTGCAGGATCTCTAATCTGGTCAGAACTTTGATCTTGTAGTTGTGCATTCCCTGGCTGAAGGGTAGAACTTGTTTCCAAATATGATCGGTTTTGGCAATGGAAATCAGAAATGTTACCTCACTCCTCCTTCCTGCTTACAAAAGATTTTAAGTCTTCCTGACAGACTTAAAAATACAGTATTCTAGCAAATGAAAATAGGCTGTCTGAAAAGTAAATAGAATTGCTTGTTAGGTTCCCATAACAACATGTATGGAATATTTGCAAAGTTTGATTTCATTATGTGGTTCTGTTGTTTGGTATGAATAGATCAGTTTGGCATAATGAGTTTTGCTTCACATTTTACTGGGTTCTGAATTGACATGGCAATAGAAACAACAATCAGTGTGACGTGCAGATGAAGGCAATAGTGTTTGATAGGAATTTGCATAGACAGTTTAACTTCTCATTGTCATAGAAGTTTTATTCACCTTCTGTATTTATAGAATGGAAGATCCTAGTGAAGAAAGCTGCACCCATTAGCTTAATTTTGTTACACACCTCTTATGAAAAACAGCACAATATATAATGTTTGAAATCCTGTTTCCTTTCCATAGCTATTGCATGTCTTTGTGTTACAAAATTTCCAATCTATGTTGTGTGTTTGGCAAAATAAGGTACACCTTGTTATTCGGTTCTCTGGGAGTGAAATCTTGGAAAAATGATGTCTTGTGGAGCTGGCATTATTCCTGGAAATCCAGCAGTGGGCCCCAAACCTGCATATTCAGAATTGCTTAAGCCAGTTCTGTTGAGGAGTGTGAAGGATTGGATCCAGCTGAGGTCTGATGAGGAATCAGTCATAGTCTGATACATTTTTTACATGCTTAAAAGCCTGGCATTGTTTAGTTTGAGGAAGAGGAGGCTGAGGGGAGACCTCATTGATCTCTACAACTACCTGAAAGGAGGTTGTAGGGAGGTGGGAGTTGGCCTCTTCTCTCAAGTGAATAATGACAGGATGAGAGGAAATAGCATGAAGCTGCGCTAGGGGAGGCTTACACTGGATATTAGAAAGAATTTCTTTACTGAAAGAGTGGTTGGACTCTGGACAGTGGACAGTGGAACAGGCTGCCCAGGAAGGTGATGGAGTCACCCTGGAAGTGTTTTAAAGAAATGTAGATATAGTGCTTAGCAACATGATTTAAGTACTGAAGGGGTAAAATAGGTTATGGTAGGGGGTTTAGATTATGGTTAGACTTGATGGTCTTCAAGGTCCTTTCCGACAAGGATCATTCTATATGTAAATTAATGGGATACAGTAATAATTTTGTTTCTGTGAGCTAAAATCCAAATAATGACACTCATTATAATGTGGTCTTCAGAGTTTAGAGATTCTTGGTTCTTTCTAGTGCAGATGGATGGGAATGGAGTGACAAGCCCTTGATTCCTCTTACTGCAGAATCAGTCTTCTTTTTCTTTTTGTATATAATCCTGTATCTCCTTTTGTGGGAAAGGTAAGGTAAACCAAATATTACCCAAACATTTAATTAAAGAAAACAATATAATCAGCAATAAAGTATCACAGAGTATTAGATGAGGTGGATTATTTGCTCTCTCAATCTTAATTTAGGAATATATCCTGTATTTTAAGATGAAGGGTAAAAATAACACATTTTCTCAAGGGATCCAATGCGACATCTTTAGCTTTCTGTTTTCTTGCTCTCTGTGCAACTTCTAATTGTACTGTTTGGCTTGTAGAAAAGTAGGGTGCAAGCCTGGGAGTGACATTCCAGGCACTCAGATCCAGTCCTTTGCCTTAATAAGTAAATATACATAATTCTATTCATACATCTCTATCAATTAAAAACCACTCTCACTACTTTTTCTGGTTACAAACCACTTTAAAGTGTCCAGCCTTAGCTTTAATTGGAGTAATTTATTTATTTTTTATATGCCGATACTGCTTTAGTTTAAACAGGTATTCCTGTTCCATTATGAAGAGCAATAATTTTTTCTATGTGTTGGTTGCTAGGATGAACAAGATACCATTTTGTCATATACTATTATTGATAGTGTTGCCATTCCTCTGATCATTCTAGTGGCTTTATTTTCTGAATCTGATCCTGTTTAACTGTACATTTTCTTAAGAAAGAATTGTAAAGTGTGCATTTGATGAGATTTTATCATTGCTGTGGCATTTACACATTTTAGGATAACATTATTTTCAGAAAGCCATATGATATAGACATTAGATTACCAAATTAAGTTAGTCACATCTCTCTCTTCCTTTGTTATCTCCTAGAAATGTTTTGCCATTAGCCTTGCAATCAGTTCACTTAGTAGTATTACATTTCACCCCATTATATTTCACCCTACTTTAATTCTTCTTTTATGATATTCTGATCTTAGTTTATTGACTTCTCTGAACCTTCTACTGTCTGGAAGAGATTTCTTTATCTATTCTGTTTTATTTTATTGTGTTTTGTTGTGTTTTTTTTTCTTTAAGCTGTTGTGTCTTTTGCACCCATGTTGCAACTACACTGCAGCACTCCCAACCTAGACATCCAAGATTCTGCATCCAGAGATACAAGATAGTATGGCCAGAGTGAATGCAAAGCTGCCTTCAAAAAAAAAAAAAAAAAAATCCTTTCCATAAATTATAACTTTGACATATGGTTCTGGTGGTTACTTGAGTGGGTAGTCCAAATACTTTCAAATATTGCTTTAAATCCAATCTTGTTTGTCATACTGTGTAGATTCTTTGACAGTCAGTCTTCATTGATTTTTTGGGCATTATTTTTATAAGAATATAAATCATATAGATGTCTATATTTTTGAAAATGATAGGAAACATACTTGGGAATAGAAGCCTTTAACAGTAACTTTTGGACATCTTATATTAAGCTGATCCCAAGACCTGCTAAGATAACAAAATGAAATTCTGGGAGAAAGCATTCTATAAAAAGCAACACAAAATTACTGACTGTAGGTTGTTTTATTTTGTTGTTGTGCAGCAAAATATCAGTGTTACAATACACAAGCTTCACTTTCTGTAGTGTGTTTATTCCATCAGCAGATAATACTGTAACAGGCAGGACAGCTGACATTCTGATTAATCTCACTTTATTTTATGTACAGGTAACAGCAACTGTAGGTAAGAGCAGCTGACTGGGATTTCAGAAGTTTCTTTTTGACTGTTCTGGAGCATAAGTAGCTGAGCCACTCTGTAGCTATAAAATCTCCTTACTTTTTGAAATTGCCAAAACTACTTTAGAAACAATGTAAAAGGTGCTTTTAAAAATAAATCTAAATACTGTAAAACAAAATTCCTTACAACATGACCATCATAATCATCAGAGACAAAATCAGCAGTTTTTTAATTCTGAGTGCAATTTGTCTTTCCTCAGGAAACATCATTTTCCATTTTTAAAGTTTTTTGGAGCACTAAACCCCTGATCTTTTACTTCAGGCATTAGCAGAAGGGGAAGTGGAGCCATGATGAATGCCAAAAAGAGCTATGGTTAAAACTAGGCTGAGAATAAAAGAACAACATAACACTTACTGGCACTTATCACAGCTTGCTAATTGAAAATTGTTAGATATGGAAATCTCATCGTAAGTACAGTTTGTTGTTTCTTTCCAAGATAATTCCTTGGTTATACATTTTGGAATAATCTGGAAATTGGGCAGAGTGGCCTACTATGCGTCTGTTATATTTGGTTTTCACTCTATTACCCAATATTGTGCTTTGTCACAAAGAAAACTTCTCATCCTGTTGTGTACTAAAAGGTGTAGAGTGGTCATGTTGGGATCAGTGATGATCAGAAGTGGAAGAAGTAGCTGTGTTAGATGCCGTTTCCTATTCAAAACAGTGTTGTTTATTGTACTTAAAAAATCTAGAAAGTGCTTAATATTGTGAATGATATGTTTATTATAGAGGACTTCCTTGAAAAACAGTGGGTTATCTGTGAGACCATAATATGTAATGACATTTTACTTATAATCTCAGCATAAACTGAACTCATACAGAAGTGTTTCCCAAGTTTTTGTGGGTTTTTGTTGTTGTTGTTGTTTTTTCATTTCATTTTGTATATTCTTATTTGTGTATTACTGATAACTAAGAATCTTGCATCATGCTATTACATGTGGCTTGAATAATTTGTAACATTTATGCTTTTTGTGATTTATTATATCCTGCTCTGTGGATTGTTTTGTCCTTTAGCTTAATATAAAATTACGTTAATTATATCTTGAACTCTACTTGTTCCTCTTACTTGAAGCTAAAGATACCCATTAGAAACGAATGCTACATTTCCAACAATAATTGAGCAACAAATTCGATACCTGCTGTGAGTGTTCAGAGAACTGCTCCCAGCTGTGATATTAATATTGCATTGTTTATCAGGAAGGTAACTTGCTGAGTTATTTCAAGGTAAAGGACAGGGTTATCTCCCACTGAGATAATAGCAGCATTATTTCTTTGTACAGAAGTATTGGTCTAATTACATTTTTAATTCTGCTACTAACTATGGTAGCCGTACAGCTATATACATTAGGGTTTAAATGACTTTACATTGAGCATTTGATCCTAAATCATCCTGGTTTTCAAATATATTGGTAATTTCTTTCAATTTTTAGTCAATTATTTAAATTGAATAAGCAGCTAATGCACTGAAGGTCTGAACATTTGAACCCTGTTCAAGAGCAAGCATATGGCAAGGGAAAACTTTCCTTCACTGCTTGTAGCCACGGTTACAGGTGACATGTTTAATAAATGGACTCAGCTCATCCAGCTACAGTAAACTCTTGCTTATCTGAGGATGAATTATTCAGTCTCAAAGTTAACTGTGCCACTGATGCAGAGACATTGGAGCTGGCTCTGTATGAGCTGGTTTCATTTCAGGAAGACTGCAGGAGTGCCCAGGCTGAGCGCACAGTATGTTCTTGCCTGCTTGCCAGGTGCCAGCTAGGGGATCTCCTTGCTCCATACTTCCCAGAAACGCTGCCCTTTTCCTGCTGCATCCTTGCTTTTTGTTCTTAGGGCAAAATTTCACACGTGTATTGCATTACTTGTGGTTTTGGCTTACCCAGGTTATGCAGCCCTTTCAGAGTCTGAGAGTATATAATCGAGTGGATTGTTGCCTGCTGTTTCCTCTTTACATTTTTTTTATGTACCAATCCACTAGGAAACTATATTCAAGGTAAAATTAAAAATGCTAATTATAAATTTATAACTTATGTGTGATTTCAAAATTAGGCTTACTGCTGTGTTTTAGTAGTAGGATTCATTATCTCTTCTAGTGGCAAAAAGGCATTCCTAGTACTAACTTGGACATTTTGCTGGCCTTGAGCTTTTGACACAAAGTGAATTTAAACCATTCCTGCCATGTAATTCTGCACAAAATCGATAAGACCACACACTTCAAAACTTTGTGTGGAATAGATGCACTCTGCAATAAATAGGAAGCAGCATGAGATTTAAATTTCATAGGGTTTTATTTCAGATCCTTTTCACAACAAAGTATTGATTAAGTTCTATTTTATGATATTTTCACATCTCTGTTCAGAATTTAAAAATTCTTAGCTATTATTTTCAATGCTTTACCGTAACATGTTACGTGTTTTGAAGTGGCAATTACACACATATATCCACATATGTAATTTTTGGCTGAGAACCGTATTTTATTCTAACAGAAGGCACCATTGGCACTGTCAGACCCATTGATTCGTAACCACAAAGTCCAATCTGTGTCTTGTGATTTGGCTTCCTATTTATAGATTATATTTAGACACAGTCATTTGGGAATAGTATAATGGAAATCCATTTACAAGACGTACTCGTGTTGCTTTTAAATGAAAGTAAATGGTAAATTGTACTACTGGTAGTTTTTTAACTACCTTTTTTTTTTCTTTCTGAAATAAATTTTAAATACTTAGCATAGCCATTTATATTTGAGTTATATTTCACAATGTAAGATCTAACCAAGCTTCCATGTAATGGAAAAAGCTTTACATTTTTTGGTTACTTCCATGATGGAAATAACAATGTTTCAAACACTCTGCCCAGGATTATTCAACCTACCAGATTAAGCTTTGAAATCTTTCAGCTTCTCCCTCTGAAATGTCTATAATTGAATTATTGGTCTACCAATGGCATTACCCCTGTAATCATAAAATGTCATTTGTTTCATCAACATCATCAACTGCCTCACAGATAAAGATGACAATGTAATATTACACTCAGTGAAATTATGTGAAATAGATATCTGAAAGGTTAAAATCTACATTTTCAGCATTTCTGCCAGGGAGTATCTGAGTAAGAAAAAAAAAAAAAAAAAAAAAAAAAAAGCATTTTGAATAGTAATCTTTTCCTCTGGCCGTTAGTTCCACATGATATGCTAAAATGATAGTTGCTTTTAAAATGCCAAGCAAATTTTTCTTTGAAAGATTTCCAACTTTTTCATCTCGTATGTAGTATCAGGCTCCTGGTGAAATGGAAATAAACTGGTGCTAGTATTTTTGCCTATTAGTCCACCTGTAATTCAACCCACCTGTGCATGTCCCTGTGGACTTGGCTCTAATGTGCAGGCTGGTCTTTTTGTTACAAAGTCAGGGTATTTTTGTATTAATATATATGTGACTGTGCTTGTGATATGTTCCTAAAGGCTTTGAAGTGACTTCCTCTGTGTCTTTGAGCCAAATGGAAAATGTAAGACTTTTGACAAAAATTTCAAAAGCTTTGATGTTGCTAGTAAGACCATAGGCAGCATTTATTTTTTGAACATATGGCAATAAAGATAAGGTGGTGTTTTGTGCAAAAATCTTTAGTTTTCAGTATTCCTCAACCACTAGTAAAGGTACTAGAGTTTCTGCTATTTAAATGAACTATTTGTCTTCAATTTCCAAGACACTTTCATCATAACCTTTAGTATATTATTATATATAAAGGAAGAAATGAGGGAGGATATGTATACTTATCTCTGTTAAGAGAGCACTTCACTGGAAATTCACACTTATACATCTGCTCAGATTTTACAATTCTGACTCTTTGCCTCACAGAATGTGGCTCTGCTTGTTTTTCTTGTGCTCTTTTTGCTGTTCCAGTTGTGACCTATTTTCACACTTGTTTCAAGCAGCTTTTGTAAGAATAATAATTTTATTTGAGCTGTGTTTCCACAAAGAATGTGTCTTGCTGAGTAGCACTGTTGTTGCATCTTGTCTTTCACAACCGTAACCAGCTGCCTTTCACCTATGCCCATTTGTTTAATCTGCGTTTTCTCTTCCATCCCTACTTACAGCCTGTTAGCATTAGTCACTAATCTACCAACCTGACCCTTAGCATTCCCATACACTGTTGGTAGACAGAATTGTTTCAGTACATTTTGCACCTTTCTGTGCTCTTCCCTCCCATTAAATAGATTCCCTCCCAATCTACAATCACTGTTCTCAGCAATAACCATCCAACGTGTGTATTTGCAACTTCTTCTTGTCTGAATGTTGTAAGATTTTATCTATGTTGATATTTAAGAAGGTTTAAGTTGCTTCAGTCTGAACACAGAAAGTTGGGAAATTAGCTGTGTAAGATGTGATTAAAGACCTCACACAAGCTGCGTGCAACTGCTTCAAACCAGATGGGCTGAAGATGTACGGGAGAGCCCTAGGCATCCTTCTCAAGGAGTACTGTATCTTTCAGCATCACCAAGATGCATAAGCAGCCACAAGCATGTAAAGTATGCACACAAGACACAGAAAGCAGAGCTGCAGCTCTCTGTCTCAGCAGTTATGTGGTGAGGGTTGAACTGTGTTCTCAATGATCTCCTACACCTTATGGACACTGCCAGAGCAGATTGGTGAGCTCCACACCATGTCACCAGAAGTTTACAAGGCATGGCCAAGCTGACAGGAATAGGAGAAGCAGGGTGTGGAAAGAGGAGGGAAAAGGCAGAGGTGGACTAAGAGCTCTGGAGGACCCTGGATCATCATTCTCACTTTTTTCCTAGTCTTCAGAAGCAGCTCAAATAAAATTCCTTCTTTCTTGCACACACTTTCAATACTTGTATCTTCACCTTTAGCTGCAACTCGTTAAGCCTGCTACAAGGTTCTGTACAGGTATCTTGATTTGCTGTTAAGTCTGTTGTTTCTGTCTGCTTATTCCTGCCATGATCCTGTGCCTTTCAACAGCTAGTAAAGAGGCATGCATTGAACTCCACTCATCCCTCCTTGCTCGATAACTCTGAAATATGACTGAAATATGTGTATCTCTCAGCAGTCTCTCTCTAGTCTCTCATATCTTAGCCAGAATGTTGGCGATTGCTGACAGGAGTGGCTCTGCAGCAGATCCACAGATTTGCTTTATTAGAGCATCTTGGTGATTAACTCACATGCAGTGAAGCTCAAATAGCTGCACAGGGTAATTCCATTCATAGCCACCTTTAAATCACCACTGAGATGGCCAGTTCACGCAAAACTGTACATACTAGGTATCTATAACTTCCTATTTCCTGCTTCTGCTGCCTGGTCTGTTTGGGAGGTTTCAGGGACAATCTTTAAATCCAGTTTTACCTCTTCCATCTGTATTTTTATTGTCTCCCTACATGCTGTGTAAACTTTCATCTTGTCCACCAAAACTGTAGTCTCCCTTGCACATAAATATTAATTCCTTCTTATATGAAGTACCCATTTCAACAACAGGAGCATGTAGCACATACCTCTACCTCCCTTAGCTGTGCAGATTTCTTAGGAGACTGCACCTTCCCATATACCCCAGGCACAGCAGCAATTTTTCTTTCTTGAGTAATAACAATAAGGAGAGCCAGGCTGTGAATCAGGACAGCTCAGTGGTGGAGAAAAACTCATACATTCAACAGAGATGTAAGCTGAGTCTGTTGTAGCACTGCTCCTCAGAGATTGCCCTTGCCTATAAGTGGATATGACTTGCTGTGGGTGAGAGATCTGACAAGCCTTGATGGCCATTCTCCTTCAGGGTTTTTTTATAAGGCACTTTCAATTGCCTGCATTGTTTATTCAGCCTGATCATTTTATGGTTATAGCTTCCGTGAGTGAGTTTTTTGGCAAGGCCCTCAAATGAATTAGAAATTCAGGTCTGTTGCTGGATAAGACAGGGCCTGGTGACTCATTAGTCACACCTGACAAAGAGCAGAAACTGCTGCAGTAGGTGTTTGTGATCTTGACTCATTTCAAATATCTGCCACAGTCTGGGGGAAAAACACAGGGGCTCAAGACAACAGCTTCTTGGATGGCATCTCACATGTCACACAGAATAATCTGTCTGGTGATACATTCATTTATCACTTCCTTCTCGATATGCTTTCAAACTCCAAATATTTTTGCTATGCTGCAATGTGCCTGGTTGTTTAACAGTCTTCTTGTTTCTCTTCATAATGTTCAGGGAGAACATGTTCTGCTAGTGGTTACGTGGTGGTCTTTTCTGGAACTTGGTTGGCCAAGTTCTAGAATAACCAGACTTGCTACCAGTAAAATGGCACCATCTGGCAGTGTGTTCCAGTGGTGAATCATGAGGATGGTGAAGAAGTACTGCACAGATGAAGCACTGACCTCACAACATGTAGTTGAAGGAATGGCCAATGTAGCATTCAGTGATTCATCAGAGTGCAGTGGTGCTGGCAGCAGTACCCTCATTGGTTTGCTGAATTTGTGGAACTGAGATGCCTAGTCAATGACAGAAGACATAGGCAGAAATGTAACTGGCTATGAGATCATCTTATGTCTCGTTCTTCAGCACAGCAGGTGTAATAAGTGTCTGTAATGACACACATGAGCAGTTGAAAGAACAGCATGTTTTGGTTTGGGAATAATCTCTTTTGTTTCAAAATTATTATTGAATTCAGAGAATTCTGAATCCAAGTCCCACGATACAGAAGCACTTATATTAAGTTGCTCAATGCATCCCAGCTGTGCTGATCATAGAATCATAGAATCATAGAATCCTAGGGGTTGGAAGGGACCTCGAAAGATCATCTAGTCCAACCCTCCCTGCCAGAGCAGGGTCACCTAGAGTACATCACATAGGAACGCATCCAGGTGGGTTTTGAATGTCTCCAGAGAAGGAGACTCCACAACCTCCCTGGGCAGCCTGTTCCAGTGCTCTGTCACTCTTACAATAAAAATTTTTTTTCGGATATTCACCTTGAACCTCCTATGCTCCAATTTACACCCATTACCCCTTGTCCTATCACTGGTCATCACTGAGAAGAGCCTAACTCCATCTCCCTGACACTCACCCCTTACATATTTGTAAACATTGATGAGGTCACCCCTCAGCCTCCTTTTCTCCAAGCTAAAGAGACGCAGCTCCCTCAACCTTTCCTCATAAGGGAGATGTTCCACTCCCTTAATCATCCTTGTGGCTCTGCGCTGGACTCTTTCCAGCAGTTGCCTGTCCTTCTTGAACTGAGGGGCCCAGAACTGGACACAATACTCCAGATGCGGCCTCACCAATGCAGAATAGAGGGGGAGGAGAACCTCTCTTGACCGACTAACCACACCCTTTCTAATACACCCAGGATGCCATTGGCCTTCTTGGCCACAAGGGCACACTGCTGACTCATGGTCATCCTCCTGTCCACCAGGACCCCCAGGTCTCTTTCACCTACACTACTCTCCAGCAGGTCAGCCCCCAAATCTGATCTAATTTCCAGGCAAGCACGGTATTTCTGTGACTGTGGCAGCCCTTCATGCTGTGTTTGCTGCTTGTCCTTGGGACCACTGCTTCCTTCTCTGAGGAGCAGTGCCACCCTCCTGCTGGTCCTGCTTATTCTTCTGCGGGAATACACCCTTCCTGTCAGAGCCCCAGAGCTGGGTTTGTCGAGTGGGACACGTCTTGCAGATGAAGCTAGGGGCAAGCGTGACTTTTTTTGGTTAGCAATATGAACAAAGCCACACCAGCTGTACCTTCACATGGAGGAACTGTGCTTGATGTTATTTCCTCATAGGCCAGAAACAGTATTCTGCATATACAACAGTAGCATCTCATCTGGATATTTATACCTCAAATAATTTAAAGTTACCTTTCTCGGAGATAAAATCAGCAAGTCCAGCATTGCCACTATTGCTATTGCCTTTTTCTTTGTATTTATCAATACCAAGATTTTTCTTCATCTTTGCTTCTTTAGTCCTTACATCACTTCAGAAACTCAGCAGCAGCCTGACATGGCAAATGCTGAGTTTGGTTGTGTGCAAGCCAATACTGGGGGCTACAGGCTGTCAGGATGCTTTTGTGACTTCTCCTCCCCAATGTGGAGGGGTTTTTGAATAAGACCAAGGGCTCACACGTGGTGCTCACCTCTCACAGAGGAGCAGTCGCTGCAGGACTGTGTTTTAGAGTGGTAGTTAGATACACCCCCACCACGCTCACAAATTGCTTCTAGGACCAATGTTTACTTCGCAAATTAATCAGTTTATTAAGGGTTAACACAAACTGAGGGATGATGTTTAGGGAAAATATAAATGGCTACCAGGGATACATATATATATATGTATATATATATACACACACAGTAAGAATGTGTCCTTTAGGGAGGTAATGCAAAAAGTACTCTGCTTTTAAGGCGTTCTCTCCGAGAGAGGGTTGAGGACCAAAAGGAGGAGGGAGGAAGCCCAACGTCAGTCCTCCTGAAGAGGTCACGCTGTGTGTGCAGGTATGAGGAGAGCAGTGTGTGTTTGTTGATGTCACCCTCGAGCGGCTTGTCCCTGACGGCTTCTTTCCCAGCGGCAGCAGTGGTTGGTGGTCCTGGCAACTGGCAGCAACACGGGGGGGGCTCCGGCCCCAACCCCAGGGCTCAGGACCCCGGCAGGCTCAGTGCTGAGGCCCAGGCTGGACCTGGGGCAGGCAGGCAGGCAGGGTCACAGCACCGGTGTCGCAGCAGGGGGGTGTCCCACGCAGAAAGTGTCCGAACGGGCCTCAGAGGGAGAGAGAGACCACCTGCAGAACTCGCCGCCTTTTTATACCCCCGTGACCCACCTGTCCAGTCAGTGTCACTGTCCAGAGCCAGTGAGCATCCATGAGCCCCAAGTTAGGGCGGTGACTACCAGGGGCACAGAATGACTTGTCGGCCATCCTTTCTGTCCCGGACCACATCTGTTGTTTTGGGTTCAGTTGTCCTTGAGTAGCAAGTCTGTTTTAGTCCGTTAGCTGGGAATAATCAGCAGAAGGCCTTTGCTGGCTTAAAAGGCATTTTGTTTAGACTTACGTGGGGAAGAAAAGAACAGTTTCCCAGAGATCGTTACAATATTGTCCCCTTTATTGGTCACTTACCTGGTTGCCAGCTAGCAGCCTGTCTGGTTTTCTCCATATGTCATTTCTTGACTGGCACTGAAAAAAAACCAATCTGTTGCCAATAGTTATATTTGCTGCTTACTAATTGTCTTTTGCAATTTTTTTGAAAGTGGACTGTTTTTTATATAAATTTATGGGAAAAAAATGTAGTAATACTGTTAATATTACTGTCAGTGCTTTTTAAAAATGCTTAGCTAACAGGACTAGTAAATGATTACTATAGCTGGGCACATGCTCTATGTTAAAACAACACTATTAAATTAAGCAATATACAAAATATGGCTAAGATAGTACACTACATCACCATAAGTATATAATTAACAGTGATCCATGGTGAAGTATGTACATGCCAAGTCTTGTGACTGGTGGTTGAAAACTACAGCCTGTCCCTAAATAATAGTATCTCTGGAATATATTATATGTGCTTTGTTGAAATTTTGCTACAGAAAGCTCATTATTCCACCTGGGTATCATGTTGTCATGGTTGTTTGGAAATACTCTGAAATAAACTCAGTAGCTTTTTCCTTCTAGAAGACTAAATTTTAAGGTACTTGGGTGATTTTACTTGTTTATATACAAAATGACAGACCTAGTTGGGAATAGGTAATGGTTTCTGTTTCCGAGAAGTCTATAATGAATAAAATGAAGGGTTCTTGTATGAAAAGTACAAGATTCTTGGGAAAATTGGCAAAACATCAGATGTTAGTAACTTAAACCTATTTCAGAATTAATTTAGCTCATGGTTTAGAAAACTGGAATGCCAAGGATCTTGGGTTTAGTAGCTTTGGAGATGAGATGTAAGCTTTAGTGACATCAGTGTCACTAAAGAGCAATTTACTAAATTGTTTCAACAACAGTCTTTGTTGCCTTCATGAACTATGTTTATAAAGATTTTATTTTCATTCTGTTTACTCCAATACTGTATAGAGCTTTTTTCCTTGTGTCCTTTTTGCTATATCTTTCAATATGTAAGTGTGAACCAGCACAATAGGGAGAGAAATTGAAAGTACAAAGGAAATCAAAAGCTCACAGCTTTCACAGAATGCCTTTAGGTTTTTGAAGTCTTTCAAGTAGAAAAGTATGATTAAAATTAATTACTTTCTGGTGCTAAAATATAATTAAGAAATAATAATAGATAGCACTATATACAAAATTTAAAATTTAAAAAACAGCTTAATATATTATTAATATATAAAAATATTTATCTAGAAGCAATTTTTCAACCACATCCCAATATATTATTTTGTAGGTACACGCATATAATTTTAATGATTTGATAAAAAGGCTTGCAAGTGAGAATTGGTGGCTTTAGTTCTATGATATTGTTGCATTTAGGTCACAGTTCTAAAAAGGCTTCCTTCACTAGTAAATTCAAGCCATTGAAAGCTGGCTCTCCTGTTTTAATTTGGGTTTAAAAACCTTTTTTTTGTATATGAGCTTGTTAATTCCTCAATTTTTGCTAAATACCAACAAATGTATCTGAACTAATAGTCAAAGACATGCTGCTTATGGCTTGAACGTGCTTATGGTGAATGTTCACACTGCAAAGCTTAGACTACCTTTTAACTATCTTATCTAGGTAAGTTTTAAAGTATCTGTGTTTAGTTTTGTGTAGTTGATGGAGAGGGAAACCTCCTGAGGAACGTGGAAGAATTGAAGTTGCACGCCTGTTCTAAGATAATGAGATTCCCTCATGAAGTGTTCACTTGATTTCAACTGGGGCTAAGTTCATTCTCTCAAGGGTAAAACTTCGTCTGAATAAAACTGTGATTTTTTTTAACAAGTTTTAAGTACTTTCAAGAGGCGATATGAAACTAATCATCATGACAATGGTAAGACACTGAAACAGGTTGCCCAGGGAAGTTGTGGAAGCCCCATCCCTGGAAGTATTCAAGGCCAGGTTGGATGGGGCTCAGAGCAACCTGATCTAATGGCAGATGTCCCTGCCAGTGCAAGGGGGTTTGATCTAGGTGATCTTTAAGGTCTCTTCCATCTCTAGCCATTCTATGATGCATATGACTCTATGATAATGTTGTAATACAAAATTAACTCTTTAGCTGTTTGGAAGTATCAAAAGGGACATCTGCTGGCAGAAGCTGTCATGTAGGACGTAAACCTTGTCTTAAAGCTTATGCTACAAAAGAACAGAGTGGCTGTGCTGCATTAAACCAAGTGTCTATGTAGGCCAATATCTGTCTAGAAGAGCAGTCAGAAGCTCCTTTTTTATTCGGGAGAAGGTATTTAGTCAGAAATGCGTATGAATGGTGCAGCTACTTAGAGAGAGGCATGAAGAATAAGTAAGATCAATGTCATATAGCTAATGTCCAGGAAAGTGTGTGAATACTGGTGATCCTACAGTGATACTGCCTTTGCTTATATATAAAGGTAGAATAATATTTTGATGTTAATATTTGAAATATTGAGCCAAA
This sequence comes from Apus apus, assembly GCF_020740795.1. Classification (NCBI taxonomy): domain Eukaryota; kingdom Metazoa; phylum Chordata; class Aves; order Apodiformes; family Apodidae; genus Apus; species Apus apus. The sequence continues at coordinate 89,730,973 of NC_067285.1, forward strand.
AGCATAAGGCCTGAAAGGAGATGTCCAGATACACTTTGGGAAATTGTTTTGTAAACTATGTATTTTCCCTGGAATTTAATACATCTTGCCCAAAAGACAATGTCTCACCAACCAAAAGTAGACAATTTTGTTGGCAAATGATAAACTACCTATTTTAAAGCCAACTTAAATCTTTACTTACCTAAAATAATTTTGAATTAACTATTATTTAGAGATCCGTTGTAATATCTTTATGGCTTGTTCATTAAATTTTAAAATACGATAATATTTTATGTTTAAAGCAGAGAAAACTTCAAGAAACCAGAGCACATAGCTTTGTGTCCTGAAAAGAGCTGAGAAAATAATTCATAATTTATTTGCAGGATCTTAATTTTTTTTCCCCTCTGCTTTATGAATTCTTCACATGGAATAGTTTTACAGCATCAGATATTTAGATATTGAGAACTGGATTGCTTTTAAGTTGTTAGCAATTTTTAGTCAATAGAGTTCTTTGTCAGCAGTTATTTAACTCTCAAATACTTGACATGTTTGCACTGTATTTTTGTCCTTTATCTGTAACTCTGTACACCACTATTCTAGCAGAAATAGGAACAAATAATTATTTTTTGATAGATTTAGCATCTCAGGCTTCAGGTATCTCTGTTACTTCCAGTCTGTAGTTCTGAGGTCCGTGAGCAATGATATTGAAATTCTTTCATTGAAGAATGCTCATTAAAAATAGAACATAATATCTTTTCCTCTACAAATGAGTAAACACTATAATGTTTATGATGTAAGTGTAAATTATTATAAACTTAGAACAAAATTGTTATGGGATCAATGACAATATGAAAAGTAGAAGAAGATAAAAATCATAATCAAAGGATAGAGACCAGTAACAGGGCACTATAAATGCTTTTATAGAATTCGGGAGAGCTGGAATTCCTTACCCTTATGTTTTCTCCGTAGTATGAAACAGAATCAATGGTCTGAGTTGTTTATTCTCAGAGAGCAGTGGCGCTGATTAAAGTCTAGTTGGTTGTAGATAAGCATCTGACCTTGAGAATGATAAACAGTCTCCTAGATCTAAATAATATTACTATGTGCTTAAAAGTTTTCAGTGGCAATGAGATAGGAAAGGATATTAACAGTCCGCATAAGAAAAAAATTACACCCCTTTCTGATTTTTATAATGAAAAGATTTGTAAGCCTTATGTATGTAGTTATTTATATAGTATGTATCCTTTTTCAGACAGCTACTTTTACTTAGAAAACTGGGCACATAGTGTTTTTTCCCATACAGTTTTTCCACAAGCACTGAGTATTTCTTTCTTCATTTCACTGCCATTCAGATACATTTATTTGTTTTGTTCTAAATGCTCAGGGGCAAAGTGGAAAATAATTGTTTCTTGCTTCAGCTAGTTGAAAATCTGTGACTTCAGGGGCAACCTGTCTGCACTGGAAGACTTGCCCAGACCATTAGTTTGCACTTTATACCTTAATGATGATTACAGCAACATGTCTTTGTGAGGACCATTTCTAACACAAATTAACCCTAGTGTTCTTGAACAGGTAAGATTGTACAACACAAAATACCTTGTGTTACTGGTGACCTGAAATATCAGTAACATGCATGGTAGTTGTTCCTTTGTTGAAGTGCACTTAAAAACTAAACCTATTTCGAATAACCCAGATTTTGAAATAGAATCATAATCACAGAATCATAGAATGACAGGTTGGAAGGGACCTCAAGGATAATCTGGTCCAACCTTTCTGAGTAATAGTGTAGTTTAAGTGATACGGCTCAGCACCCTGAGACTTAAATCTGTCCAGTGTGAGGGAATCTACCACTTCCCTTGGGAGACTATTCCAAGGTGCATAATGGACAAAGTGACTTGTGAAGAATTAGCTGTATGAAGCAAATGACATGGTTTGCCCTCTCACAGTTAGGGAACATTTTTCAGGAAAAAGGCAGTCCTTGGCAATTGGATTCAACAGAAATGATATTAAATGCAGAGCAATATAAACCTCAAGGAACGTCTACTTATTGTTGTAGTATTTGAGAGAACCTATTTCTGAAAGCCGTATAATTTTTTTAACAGATTAAAAACTGAGTAGAAAGCTTATTAGAAATAAAAAAATTCTGGGATTTAATACTAGGTGGCAACTTACTATTTTTTTTTAAGCAAAAACTACCTGTTAAAAGAGTGTTTATGAGATAAATAGGGACATAAAAAAAAATAAAAATGAAGTAATTAAAATATTTAAAGTGCAATTATTTTCTTTGCAGATACAGGTAAAGACGTTAACAAGTTACTTTAGGGTAGAAAGCTGAAAAAGTTGAAGCAGCTTTTTCTTCTATTAATTCTTGTCATGGTCATGCATATGAGAGTGCGATGAAGATGGTACTGATGTTTTGTCCCAGCTCACTGGTTCCAGGCAGTTCCTTTGGGACCTTGCATTTCTCTAATGTGCCACAGCTGGGTCTGAGCTGGTACCATGCAAGAATAGGAACATGGGGCTATAACCAACTGACAAAAACAACTCTGTTCTCTCATGCCGTGCTGAGCCCACTTAGTTGCACAGTTGTTTTAAATGAATAAAGAAATAAAAACTCATGTTAAAGGTTTGAAAATGTGTCTGCAATTACTATAAGAGTATTACCCAGGTTTCTGTGGGTGTGTATTTGCCTAACTATTGAAACCTTGATCTCTTTGAGTATCATATGCAAAAGACCTATTTATGATTCAAATTCTGTTGTGCTTTGCACCACTGCAACTTTACACTTTGTTTCTTTGTTTGCATATGCTACTTTAATATTGGCAGAACAATGCAGCTTTTCACCCAGACCTTTTCTTTGATGTAGGACACAAAGATTATTCCATCATTAAAGAAATGTTCAGGGTGGAAAAAACCCAAATGGTTTATACACCTTGCTTCTGTTTTCAGCTGTTTGTTTTTATTATGGCTTTGCCTGCTATAACTGAAAGCATAGTGTTGTCAGCCTAATTGTTGTCAGCCTAATTGTTCCATACACCTCTTTCCCTTTTCCATAATTTTCAAGTTAAAGCACATGAAAACTTTCCTTTTGTAGGATTTCATGACACCTCATTTCTTGCCCCTAGAGCCGGATTCACCATTGTGAATAAACTTACCTACCAACAGTGAATTTTCTGCCACAGTCTTTCTATCTCTACTCCTTCCTAGCTTAATTGCTGTGAGTCAGCAGTAGGAAATTAAAATCATGCTCCATAATGAATGGAAGCTATGTTAGTACCGTATTTTTAAAGTACAGTTCAGCCTTTACAAATATAAGCTGATTTTTATGCTTTATTTTTTAGGGCCATGCTTCAAATCAAATGTTTTTTTCACTGTCAGAACTTAATGGCTTGTCATATATGACAGGTCATATCTGGGCAAGAGTTGTAACCTGTAAATAATTAGCCAAATGATCCTGTGTTTCAGATTCACTGAGATTTTTAAATATGAGCTTTACTTCTGAAAATTCCTATTATTTTTATGTCAAGTTTTTCCTGTTTGAAGTGTTCTTGCGTGATTTAGGAAATGTTGCCTTGACAGCCCATGTGGTCAGTGAGCTTCCAAGGCAAAGTTCCTATTAAAAAATTCTGACAGTGGGACATCACTTTATATAGTGACAGTTTTCTTAATGTCACAAGGATTAAATGCATGACTCAGACGTGATCCCAAAGATTTACAGTATAAGAATTTGAGTAAATTTAAGTTTGTACATGCATCTTCCCAGGATTAAATCAGAAGATTTATGTGCTGATTGCCAGATATTTACAGTAAATACTGACAAAGTATTCTACTTGATAAACCTGGTTTAATGATATGCCACCTCTAGATTTTTTCTCTTGCTTAGGGCAAAGACAATTAAATGTTTCTGAAAGGGACGTCTTAGTGTATTGCATTGCTCAACTAGCAACAAATGTGCTACAGATGGTTCTTCTGATGATTTAAAGTTTTATTCTGTCTTGAAGACAAATAAATAATTAATCTAATTATCACCTTGAAATTATCCTCTTTAATTTTCCCTTCTGTTATTACACTTTGCCCTTACTTAATTTGTTGGGTGTCAAAGGCACAGAGTCAAAGCAATTAGAATTTGTTTGGTGTGTTTTCACTGTAATTTAAGACCTGAAAGCTTTACATATCCAGAAAGACAAAAAAAAAAAACAAAAACAAAAACAAAAAAAAGCAATATTTTACTCCCCTCAAATTCTGTGATGTCTTATGCTTTACAAAGAAACCTCACCCCCACCCTGTCTCACGCAATCTTCTTCCTCCAAAAATCAAAACCAGGCTCCTGAGTCCATCTGATTATTCAGAATTTCGGCTTTGTTTATTAGTAATATTTGTTGTATCTTAAAATTATTACTTGCTTGTATAAGTTAGAAAAGATTGAGATGTGCACTTCAGTAGGATGAAAAGAGGACAATGCTGTTTCCTACTGCTTGTCAAGACTTTAAAGTCAGTGTTATTATTTTAGACATATCTTTTGAATTTTCCAGACTAGTCATTAAGTACCTAACTCCCAAGTGTAGTTCGCTTTGGTCCCTTGTCTTTTACAGATGAGACAGAACTGAAAATTCACCTATTGTCTGTTAGAATATTCTAGAATAGCTCCATTATGTATGGACACTGTATTGAGAATTGAAATATTCCATAACGTTTTCATAATCCAAAATGGTCAAGCCACTGTGGAAGAACAGTAGCTATTAGGGAGTAGATAACACATTTAGGGAAAAAGGTACTTTCGGACTGCTAGAACTAATAAGGAGGTATGTGTTCAGCCATGTGTCTCATTCTGTAGAATTGTCAAACACTGTGCTAAATTGTAAAAAAAGGTAAAAAATTTAGAGCTATATTTTTGTTGTTTCCAAAAAAAGTGTCAGGTAATTAACCTTTCTGGATTGCTACAGTTCTGTACCTTTCAGCCTCTCCCCCTTTTTTGGCAGTGTGGTGAGCTGTGAGTGGTAACAGTTACAAGCTGCCCGCTGAAAACCTTGTTGTTGTGCTCAGTTGTTTCAATGTGTTTACTTAAATGCAAGAAGAGGCAAAATTCGGCTGTAGGCATCTGGTTCTCCTTTATTTCTCTTCCTTTGCTTTTACCTACTGGCTTTCACCACGGAGGGAGTGGGGGACCCTAACTGTGGCTTAGTATTTGTCCAGGAGGCCAGGATCAGAAACTTAAAGCAACCTGCCCCCAGCAAAGCCTGCTGTGAAATTTTGTAATTCGTACTGAACTGAAACTTACTTGAAAAGTAACCATATTCATATGGCTTTGAAAACACAGGGATTTCAGGAAGACCTGTGAGCACATGGAAACAGAACTGGATATATACAGAGAAAAGAATGGTGTAAAGATGAGGTTTTTTGTAAAAGGAAATATAAAACTGAAGAAATGGCATTAGAGAAACCCTACTCAAAATCAAGGCCATTATGCACAATCCTATAAAAGAGCACAGGGGAAACCAAGTTGTCACAAATTCCTGTGATGAGTGAAATTTGAAGTAAAAATGCCAGGCTCTGAAGTCAAAGAAGGGCTTTTTCCAAAGGTAATACAATTTATTTAATATTCCATTAATGTCACAATATTGGCTCATTTCATTCTAGAAATAGAAGTGAAAAGAAATCAAAATCTTGAACTGGCAAAGTGCTGATCCTCCCATTTTTACCAAGGTGGATGGAACCCAGTCTCCTTTTCCTGACAACTGTTTAATGCCAGATTCAGTGCTTTGTAATGAGATTTCATTATATGTGCTCCCTTACTAGAGCTGGGGTTCAGATCACAGCATTTGCTTTCACAGTCTGTCCTTGCCTGTGTCAAAATGTGTACATTTGGTTCTACTCATCTTAATTGGCTCACCTGAGTTTCAATTGTCTGGAAGTACCACAAATACAACTTTTTATGGTGAATATGTGGAAGTCTGAAACGTTAAAAAAAAAAAAAATAAAAAAAAAAATCCTGAGTATCTCCATAGTCAGTGACTTTCCATAAAGTCAAAGTTCACATCATTTCAGGCAGGGTTCAGGAGTGCTGAATGAATGGTCCCAAGGCTTCCGTTGAGCCTCTTGGAAGAATAAATCTTGCCTGAAAAAGGAATGTACATACAGTTCCATTTCTGTGTAGGTTTGTTTTTAACTTGAGAACTACTCGGGGTACATCTGAAATGAGTGATGAATACATGAAGACATACTACTTTGGAAAGTTTTCCAGCCACTAAAATGCATAAAGGCATCCCTGCTCATCCGTTCATCAGTTCCATCTGCTGTTCACTAATATCAGACCTTTGGGATTTGTTTCAGAATAAAATATTAGCATAATGGACAACAAAAATACAGTGCATGTATCTACTTTAATGTATCATAAAGAAGCATCATTCACTTCTTTAGAAAATTTATAGCAAATAGGATCTAGCTTTATTATCATAAAATGATCTTCATAATAACCGTAAGTGTAATTAGATTAATTAGATATAAGATTTGTCATTTGTAAGAATCAGAAACATGTTTGGCTTGTGTTGAGGAATTCTGCAGTAAGGTTGCAGTTAGAGGGACACGATTTGATAGGTATTACTGGTTGCTACTATTATATATGTTTTTTCCAATTTCTTCACAATATGTAAATTTCCCATCTTTGGAGACACCTGATATTTGTTGCTGAATTTCGCTCTCCATCTTACAAGCTGAATAAAAGTCTGTTTCAATGAAATTACTCATCTATGGGAAAATGAATGTACTTTCTTGCAGTCTTTTTCTATTGCATATTTGTAATTTCATGATCTATAGAATTCTGCAAAGAACTTGTAACAATCTTTATTTTGTGGCCTTCAGATAGTCAGGATATCCTATGTTGCAAGCTAAGGATTCTCCTTAATAGAAGTTGACCATCTGACAAAAAGCTGACAGTGGTACAGCTAAGAATTATTAAAGTATTACAAAATTAGAAGTATTATAAAAAAGAATTAGTAATAAAATCATGAGCACTTTATGTTTATTTATCTCCTTTTTTTTAAATTTGTTGGAAATAATTGTATTTATTTAGAAGAAACTGTTAACAGTCCTTGTGTGCGTACTTTCATGGATATGTATTTCTTCGTGTAGGTGGAGACAATGAGGATGAAGTAAGGAAAAGAGTTGATTTTGCAGTTTCTTATCAGTAATACCCACAGTCATTTTATGTTTCTTCAGGTAGTGAGGTATTTTATCTTTTTTATGGTTTCAGTGGATGTGTAGTGTCTTGTATTCAGAAGACATTTCCTTTACTATGTTGAGGAATTCTGCAGTAAGGTTGCATTCAGTGAGACCTAGATAGGCTGGAGAGTTGGACGGGGAGGAACTTGATGTAATTCAACAAGGGCAAGTGTAGAGTCTTGCATCTGGGGAAGAAAAACGCCATGTACCAGTACAGGTTGGGGGCTGACCTGCTGGAGAGCAGTGTAGGAGAAAGGGACCTGGGGGTCCTGGTGGACAGGAGGATGACCATAAGCCAGCAGTGTGCCCTTGTAGCCAAGAAGGTCAATGGCATCCTGGGTGTATTAGAAAGGGTGTGGTTAGTAGGTCAAGAGAGGTTCTCCTCCCCCTCTATTCTGCCTTGGTGAGGCCGCATCTGAAATATTGTGTCCAGTTCTGGGCCCCTCAGTTCAAGAAGGACAGGGAACTGCTTGAAAGGGTCCAGTGCAGAGCCACAAACATAATTAAGGGAGTGGAACATCTGCCTTATGAGGAAATGCTGACGGAGCTGGGTCTCTTTAGCTTGGAGAAGAGGAGACTGAGGGGCGACCTCATCGAAGTTTACAAATATGTTAAGGGTGAGTGTCAGGAGGATGGAGCCAGGCTTTTTTCAATGATGTCCAGTGATAGGACTTGGGGCAGTGGGTACAAACTGGAACATAGGAGGTTCCACATAAACATCTGAATAAAACTTCTTTCCTGTGAGAGTGACAGAGCACTGGAACAGGCTGCCCAGAAAGGTTGTGGAGTCTCCTTCGCTGAAGACATTCAAAACCTGCCTGGACACGTTCCTGTGTAATGTGCTCTAGGTGATCCTGCTCTGACAGGGGGGTTGGACTGGATGATCTTTCAAGGTCCCTTTCAACCCTTAAGATTCTGTGATTTCACCATTTCAGGGAAGCAGAGCTATTGTAGAAAATCACCGTGCTTGGGAAGGGAAGAAGGGGAAAGGTAGGAAGCAGATGTCTGAGACATTGTACAGTGAAGACAGCACACAGGGAGCAAATAATTGTCATAGCATCTTCATAATCTTGTGTTACAATGTAAAGTTTGTACATGAATTGGAATAACTAAGACTGCAGCCCAGAGCTATGGCTGATCACTGTCTCCAGTAGATCATGTGACAGACAAAGCATTTGTTACCTGAGCAGTCATGTGTAGGAATGAGCACTTTTTTTCCTGTCGTGGATGTCTAGATGTCTTGTTAGCATCCTGGAATCCAGAAGATTAAACTGACTGATTTAAAATTAGATATGTCAGTTAAAATATATGAATGATTGTACTCTGTTTAAACAAGTTCTGGTAGGAAATTAAATAGTTGTATTAAAACTTAATGGAAACAGTGGTATTTTCTTTTTATATAACACTTTTTTTATATAACACACTATGAAATATGTATTTCATACCTGCTCTGGAACCTTGTATAAAAAAAACCTACTGTTTAATGAATTACAGGGAAGTTATAGTAGATTGGTACCAGTATAACTGAGGTCAGAAGCTGCTAATAAGATTTTTCTAAACATTGTGTTTAATGATCTATTAGTTTATTAGTGTATTAGATTGTTGTTTCTGTAGTATCAACTATATCTCTGTTTACAGGATACTGAGAACAGTATGGTCTGAACTGTGGGGTTCAGAACCGTTACTGTTCTCTGCTTTGGTGGCATATTATCCATTTCAGACTGTTTTAGTGGCCATACAGGCATCATGCTTTTGCAGGTGACAAATACCAGTATAACACCACATCTGTGCTTCTAACCTCAGGAGTGCTGAGGGCTTTCCTATACCTCAATAACTGAATAATTCAAGGTTGCTGACAGCTGTCATAATTTAGAGGGATGAACCCAGTTCACACCAAAACAAACACTTGGAGAGTTCAAGGAAGCCTTTGCAGATGCTCTGTGAAAGCTTAATTTGATTAATGTATAGAACAAGTGACAAAATTTAATATTAGTTTCCTGTCTTTCTGTTGTAATTATACAAATGTTCTTTTTTATCAAAACATCATTAAACTTCAATCATATATATTATGTTACGCAACAAAATGGATTATGCTAGGACTGCAAGACATTTAATCCATAAGGAAAAAGAATCTGGAGAGAAAGCTTGGTTTTGCAGGAGAAAAGCACTGGATATAGTTACAAGTTGGTTGCATGAATAATTTTTAAGTGAGGCTTCTTTTTATTTTGTCCTGCATCTCAGTGAGTACTGCATGAGAGCCCATGGAAGGCTCTTTTATTATAGCCTTATCCTATGGCAGATGGAGCTAAGAGGCATTTTGTACTGAGCAGCGTTGGCCTGTTGGGCAAACCCAGTGATCCTGTTCCTGGGCACAGCCTCTTCTGAGACATGGTGATTTGCTTGTACCTGCTTCTTGGCATCTGAGGGCCCAAGGTGTTTGATGAGTTTATAATGATTTTGTAAGTTGGGAAAGAGGAAATACAGAAAGGAAGTAATAGCAAGAAATATAAACACATAGGAGAACCTCATCATCTTTTATCTCCTTGCCTTCATAGCTTTGCTTGCAGCACTTGCTAACCTGCTTACACCATAGACTGGAGAAATGTTGAGCTGCTACAAGAGAGGAGACATATGCCAAGGGACATGTAAACATTTAGGCAGAGGGGGAAGCATTCAACTGGAAACTGTCTGCTACAATGATTGCTTTTAATTGGAATGTAAAACTAGTATTGCTTAATCCCAGGAAATAAAAAAGAAACCTGACTTTTAGGGATAAAACTCACACAAAATATTTAATTTAAATGTCATTTGATAAAGTATGTTAATAGCATAATTGCACATTAGCATGACATCTTTAATTCCTTTGGTACAATTAAGGGAATTTCATATGCTTTGTATGTATTTGAGGCCAAAACAATAAAAACCACTTCAGTTTTAATAATTTATTTTATATTAAGAAAGCAATTTTCTCCGTGTTTTGATCTCCAATGTATAATTTTATTAGAGAATAAAGATGGTAGAAATACAAAAATAAGATAGCTGTTCTTAACAGGCAGAAAGGAAAAAATGAGCAAGTATGTCAGTCCCAATTCACCACTTAATCACCACAGGCTTAGTCCATGGAAGTAATAATTGTCTTGGTTATAGCAGAAGCCACATAGCAGTTACTCAGAGCTGTTTTATTGCAACTCTTTTTAAAGAATGCATTGGAGCTTTTCCGTTTCTTACCTTCTTCAGGCAGCAGTGTTGCTATATATTTCTGGTGGTGAAGCATCAGCCCACAATATAACTGACAGTGGAAGTCTGTTTAGCACCATACGCACCTGAGAAAACAATATGGCAAGGGACTCGGCTGAAGGAAATTGATCCCTGGCTCTTCTGGCAGAATAAGTGCACAGAATATGAAAGGGCAGCAATAACCTTTCCTGTAATTCTTTATAAATGAGAAGTGATTAAGAGGTCATACATAGGGATCTCTGGGATGCACAGGGAATAGTTATATGATTAGAGATATAAATAAAGTTTAAAACACCTCCATGAATAAAAGTTAAAGCTTTACTGCTGTGATTTCTATGTCAAATTATTCACTATTTGTGATTACACAGACATTTTCCAGTTGCGTGTGAAAATTCTTGGGACTTAAGAATAGTTTTTAGATTATTAGTTGCTTAAAATTCATATCAATACCATGTTACTTGTATCTGATATTCACTTTACGAGGTCTGTATGGGGAAAAATGCGCATTTTAAACCTTAATTTCCGGATATGTGCATTCTGGTAGGTACTTGTTGTAAAACAGTTACATAGTCTCATTCTCTGTTTTCTGCTCTTTGGTTTCATTTTTGACAAATAATTCCAAAAATTATGACAAAAATAAGGAGCAAAAGCCATCCAGGTAGGATGTTCATTATTTTTCCCAGAAAAAAATAATAAAAAATTACCTAACTAAAAAAAAAAAAAGCACATTTGGAACACGTACACCTACAAATGCTTCACTGTCTCAGAAAAGGCTTACAGAATCACAGAATCTCAGAATCATAGGGGTTGGAAGGGACCTCTGGAGATCATTGAGTCCAACCCCCTTGCTAGAGCAGGACCACCACAGAATATAGGCAGGTCACATAGAAATGCATCCAGATGGGTCTTGGAAGTCTCCAGAAAAGGACACTCCACAACCTCTCTGGGGAGCCTGTTCCAGTGCTCCATAACCCTTACAGTAATAAAGTTTTTCCTCATGTTGAGGTGGAACTTCCTGTGATCTAGTTTGCATCCACTACCCCTTTTCCTGTCACAGGGCATGACTGAAAAGAGATTGGACCCTCCTTCTTGACACCCACCCTTCAGATATTTATAGACATTAATAAGATCCCCTCTCAGTCTTCTCTTCTCTAGACTAAACAGCCTCAGGTCTCTCAGCCTTTCCTCATAAGACAAGTGTTCCAGTCCCTTACTGCTCCTTGTAGCCTCCGTTGGGACTCTCTCAAGGAAGTCCCTGTCCCTCATGAACTGGGGACCCCAAAATGAGCCGCAGTTCTCCGGATGTCTTCTCACTATGGCAGAATAGAGAGGGAGGAGAACCTCCCTCAACCTGCTGGACAGACTCTTCTTAATGCACCACAGGATGCCATTGGCCTTCTTTGCCACAGGGGCACATTGCTGCCCTGTGGATAACATTGTCCACCAGGACTCCAAGGTCTTTCTCCACGGAGCTGCTTTATAGTACATTAGTGTCTAATCTGAACTGCTGCATGTTGTTATTCCTTCCCAGGTGCAGAACTCCACACTTAATCTTGTTGAACCTGACTCCTTAGGTTCCTTTTTGCCCAGCTCTCCAGTCTGTCCAGAACTTGCTGAATGGCTGCACAGCCAGTGAATCAGCCAATCCTCCCAGCTTCGTGTCATCAGCAAACTTGCTGAGGATATCCTCTGTCCCCTCATCCAGGTTATTGATGAAGACGTTGAACAGGACTGGACCCAGCACTGATCCCTGGGGAACTCCACTAGGTACAGGTCTCCAGCTGGACTCCGCGCCATTGATCACCACCCTCACTGTCCACCACCTCACCACCCCATCTCACTGGGTATATGAAACAGTGTACAATTGTTCTGAGGGTATTCTTTCACTGGAACAAAAAAATTGCCTCTTCCCTTATCTTCCTAATTTCCTTTCTCTTTTTAAGTGTAGCTGGAGATTTACTTTTCTCCAAGGTTCCTTTCATAGAATCATAGAATAATTTTGTTGGAAAAGACCTTTAAGATTATTATGTCCAATCATTAACCTAGTACATTGCCAAGTCCACCTCTAAACCACATTCCTAAGTGCCATATCTACATGTCTTTTAAATATCTCCAGTGATGGTGACTCCACCACTTCCCTGAGAGGACTGTTCCAGTGCCTGACAACCCTTTCAGTGAAGAATTTTTTTCCGAATATCCAATCTAAATGTCACTTAGCACAACTTGATGGCATTTCCTCTTTACAAAGCAATACCCACAAGGGGAAACGTCAGGTATATTCACACTTGACCGTTACCAGAAACAATATTTTAGCAAATCTAGGTGGCCAGTTTACTTCCCTTTCTTCATTCGAATTGTTCAGAAAAATCCATGTCCTTTCAACGACCTCCCAAAGGCACAGCATGCAGATAATGTGCACCTCAAGCAACATCTGCTGAAAGACCGGAAAATTCACTTCCTTCTGCATTCCCAAGGATTGTTCAAGCAGTCCAGAGACTTCTCTCAGGGCAAAAATGCAGAAGTAACAGCTGTGTTATTCAGTATCAGAGCTGCTGTTCTTCCCAGATGGGTGCACAAGAGAAGGAAGATTTATTCCTTTTTGCATCTCTGTGCAGCATCACAGAAGCCAGGAGCCATCTGACCCATAATTGCTCTTTGAAGTATATATGTAATGTAAATTCCTAAGAAGCTGCCACATTTATATTTGAAACATTATTTTGTGTCCCCTGAAATGTCTAAAAGCAACAGAAAATACAAGTCTGCATTAAAATAAAAAGCCATAAGCATTCAGATGGTTTCATTTTCAGTGTATCTTTCTCCACAAATTTTCTTATTACTTGTAATGACTAGCAAGTCAGTCAGGCAGCCTTGGCCTCAAATTGATTTTTAAAAAAGGAGGAATATTTATCTATCTATGAAATTATTCACATGATTAACAATTTCTCCATGGGACTTTCCATTTTATCTCTCTGTAAGTAATAGTAATCTTTTCTGCTTCAGAGGTAGAGAAAAGGTCATAAAACTAAGAGAAAACCTTGAGAGATTGAAAATGCAGAAGACACCCAATAGGTACCTAAGTTTTTAAAAAATAATCAAGTTTCAGATATTTATTATTTAAATAAGTACTGTTAACAGAGTAGCATGACATAGCTGTTTCTTGAGCTGTTTCAGTGTGGTAGCATCACTATAGCTGCAAATAATTTTATCCTGTCTTCATAACAACTTTCATATGCCCCCAGACCTATCCAAATACCTATTGGTTTATCAATTCAAGAACAACAGGCAAAGTTTAACTGTGTTCCATTACAGCATTTCAGAAAGACTGATAAAAAACCAAATTCATAAAAATATGAAGATTGCTCTGAGGTGAGCTAAGAATATGATCTCTGCTAGGTATTTCTGACAAATCTCCTCAGGGAGAAAACATGAGTATGAATAAATATATAATGCATAGGTTCAAAAAAAGCTCTACATCTAGGTGGGTTTTGAATATCTCCAGAGAAGGGGACTCCACAACCTCCCTAGGCAGCCTGTTCCAGTGCCCTGTCACCCTCATAGTAAAGAAGTTTTCCCTTATATTGAAATGGAACTTCCTATATTCCAGCTTGTGCCCATTGCCCCTCGTCCTGAAACTGAGAACTACTGAAAAGAGTCTGGCTCCATTCTCTTTGCAGCCACCCTTTAGATACTTATAGGCTCGAGGCTGAAGAGTCCCAGCTCTCTCAGCCTTTCATCATAAGAGAGATGCTCCAATCCCCTCCTTCTCCTCAGAACTCTTTTCCAACAGGTCCACCTCTAATCTATATTGGTTCATGGGCTTCTTTCTCCCCAGGTGCAGGACCCTACACTTCCCCTTGTTGAACCTCATAAGGCTCCTCTCTGCCCAGCTCTTCAGCCTGTTCAGGTCACACTGGATGGTAGCACAGCCCTCTGGAGTATCAGCCACCCCTCCCAGTTTGGTATCATCAACGGACTTGCTGAGGATGCACTCTGTCCCCTCGCCCAGGTCATTGATTAATATGTTGAGGAAGACCGGACTGAGTTTTGACCCCTGGGGGACACCACTGGTTACAGGCCTCCAACTCGACCCTGCATCATTAATCACAACCCTCTGTTACACAGCCAGCTCTCAATCCATCTCACTGTCCACTCATCTAGGCCACACTCCCTCACTTTCCTAATGAGGATGTTATGGGAGACAGTGTCAAAAGCCTTGCTGAAGTCAATTTAGATTACATCCACTGCTCTCCCCTCATTTAGCCAGCCAGTTATGACATCATAGAAGGATAGCAGATTGATCAGGCATGATTTACCTTTGATAAATCCATATTTACCACTCCAAATAGCTTCCTGTTCTTCAACGTATTAGAGATGATATCCAGAACAAGTCACTCCATCACCTTCCCAAGGACAGAGACAAAACTAACCAGCCTGTAGTTCCCTGTGTCTCTCCCCAGCTTTCCTGTAGCCCCCTTCAGGTACTGGAAGGCTGCTATAAGGTCTCCTCAAAGCCTTCCTTTCTGGTTCTCTCAGCCTGTCTTCATTGGAGAGGTGCTCCAGCCCTTAGATCATCTTCATGGCCCTCCTCTGGACTTTCTGCAAGAGCTCTATGTCGTTCCTGTATTGAGTGCTCCAGAACTGGACACAGTACTCCTGATCCTGCCTCCTTTTTGGTGGGACAAGCCCTAATTCGCACCTCCATAGTTGCCAAACTATCACTAACCCTCATATCTTTGCTGCCACAAAATAAATATTTATTCTAAATAAATATTTATAGATATTTATCTTGTAAATATATTTATCTTGTCTTTATCTTCAAAGTAGATAAGAGAAAAGGAAATTCATGAAGTGAAATCAGCTGAATTGCAAGCAAAATCACTTGCAGAAGTCCACCATCCGTCCACCATCTTGCCTGATAGTGTTTCTGAATATTTCCTTCCAAGCTAAAGGAACTCTGTCCATTTTTGACTCTTCTTTTGAATGGAGCTTTCTGAACTACAGCACTACAAAAGAGGTCATTCTCTGTTATTCAAATTCCAGTGGATGTTCCTTGAATGGCTTCTGAATCTTCTACGTGTTCAAGTCTCTAAAGTGGCATAAAATAGTAATTTCTCTATCTCTGTCAGTTGGATTGCTTCCTGTCCCAAAAGACAATGTTTTTACTTTAAAGTTTGGGTGGGGTTTTTTTGTGTTTTGGTTTGTTTGGTTGGTTAGTTTTGCTTGGGTTTTGTTTGTGAGGTTTTTTGTTATATTTTGTTTTGGTAGGTTTTTTTGTCAACAAGACAATCAGAACAGTAGGTTATAATTGATGTTTATATTCTGAAGACTTTATTTAAATTCAGGATTTATATGTTTATGTTTTAAAAAAATCAAACTGATGGATCAAAATCTTAGAACTAAAGTTAAGCTCTAAGTGCACAAAAAATATCAGTACTGTATACAAATAAAGTAATAGTAATTAGAATTACCATAATAATTACATGTAATGGTATTTGAAAACAGAGATAAAACTTAACATTTAATGAAGTTATATCCTTTTGGATGTTTATTAATTTTTTAACCTAAATTTATGTGGCTTTTCCTATTATTACAATGCTATTTTCTAAGCATTTTTATATGAAAAAATCTTTAAACCTATACATTATTATTTATACCTTCTAATACTTGTCCCATAATAATATATATATTTGAGATGAAAGAATATTCTTTTTAATTCTAATTTTTGTTGCTACATCTGTAATATAGTTCAGGCATGACATTTTAGTCATCTGATAAAACATAAGATTAATTTTTCTTTAAAGAGTTACTCATCAGCAAATTGACTGAGTCCTTTATTGACCTTTTTTTTAATTTTTCTTGAGATTTTAGAATCTTTAAAGACTTGCAGTTCATCATCCTAATCTTCCAAGATCAGATTCATCTGACCTTTATTCTGTGTTTAACATTACTTTAATTCTTTGATTCAGAGAATCCCATATTGTGAAATACTTCTCAACTTTTTCTTCTCCTGTCAGTCAAAAGTAATATCTGCAAACTATACTGATAAGAAAGCAGAGGTCTTTTCACAAAATTAATCTGTTCATGGACATACTGTGATTATGTTAAGATGCTCCAGTGCAATGGTTGTCTATTCTGCTTATGCAGAGTGAAGTGTGGTTTGAAATAGCTGTGTCCTGAAATAACCGGAGATCCAAGAGTTGCTCAGTCTTATCTTGCATTAGTAAGACAGTCTGACATTACATTACTGATGTTAATTTTTCAAATTATTACCCACAGTTAAATTCCTTGATTGTTTTATAGAGGATAATGAATTCTGTCAGACAGTATTTTGATCAATCTTCAGTTGAAAAAAACTGTCTACTGGCATAAAAGTGAAGTCCATTCAAATGTGTGCCATTCCCTCTGTAGCTTTTGACTTGAGAATCAAGTCAATTCTGAATTTTGTATAAGTATTTGCTTTTCCATCTTCCCTCTTTTCAGTAAAATAAGTGGATGATACAGAGCAAACAAAAGGAATTTGGGTGAACAGATTCCTTTGTTGTTCTCTGTCATGGTTATCAGGCATTTCACTGCAGTCACCACTTCTACTGTTACCTGTTGTAATAACTTGGAGTGAATCTGCACATAGGAGTAGCTCTGATGTGCCTTTATTTTTAGTCAGTAGCCTCCCTGTAATTGTTAGTTCAGTTCTTATTCTGCAATGACAACTCTGCAGTTATAATTTTGTTCAGCATGCAGAACAAAACTTTTTTTCTGGACCAGGAAAAAAAAAAAAATCTTTTCAAACTCCTCTCCACTGACTGGGTATGTATACTCACTCTTTCAAAGAGTTCTTGCAGGACAATCACATTATTATCAGTCTTTTGATGAAATGCAAAAACACTACTCAGTCCTCCACAGCCACTTGTTCTTCCTCAGGCATCCTCAAGCTGTCACAGCCATGTGTTACTGAGTATGGTAGGGGGGAAGCCAGTCTGTTGCTGTGTGTGTTGAGCCTGAAATCCAGCAGATGAAGTCTTTTAGGGTGCTAAAATAAAAGAAAGTCCAATTCAGGCTAAACCAGTACTTAGATCATCCTGGTTCAGTTTTGTGCATGACAAGAAGCAGTGGGTCTGTACTCAGAACAATTAGTTTAGGAATCTTCAGTCTCTGAAGAGATTTTTTTGGCTTAATCTTTGGCTGGAAATACCTACACTGTGCTCAAGTCCTATTCTAGATACTCATTTTCATGGAACAGGAAAGCTCCAGAAGCCAGTCCAGCTTTATCACTATGCATGCATAAGCACACATCAAAATGTCTTACAATTCAGAAACAAGTATGACCAATCAACAACCCACTTGAACCTGGGAAATGACAAACAGTGAAACAGGCTTGTTAGGGATTTCTGAGAATGATAATTCTGATTCTCCTCTGAGCACCCTACATTTTAAGCTCTCTGGAATATAGAGCAGAAGTGTCCCCAGGTTTGTTCCCAAACTTTCTGAAAGTTTACCTTAGCATTCCTGGTTCTGCAGGTGAGGTTAGATCATTGCTAGCTTCTCTTCTCTTGCAGAAGCTAACTTGCAGTGGTAAAGAAAGATTATATAGGTAGTTCCCAGGTACGATGGTAGCTCAGGTGAATCTAATTATGGGCTGTCTTCTCCAAATTCCATTAACAGACATATCTGCTTCTAGATGTTGTTGACACTAGTATCCATTTAGCTACACATTAAATCAGGAGTGGGAAAGAACTAAATGAAAAGGCCCTTTCAATTCACTTGTCACTTTAGTGCAACAGCAGTGCTTTTAGAGTGCGCTGCTTGCAGACATGAGTTTAAAAATTACTCAAGGGAAAGCCTGTGAATTGTTTAAAAAACAATTACAAATAATCTGTTTTATTTTAAAATCAGAGTTGCTGATTTTTTTTTTTATTCTTTGTAATTCAACCCGACGGTTCCCAGAATTACTTGCAAATGAATTCCACTGTGGTTTAGTACCATCAGTGGGAAAAAGAGTGTGAAGCTGAGCAAATCTCTTGCCATCTGGAATGTAACCCAAGCACCTGATAGTTCCATTCTGAGTCCCCTCAGGAAGCTTACAATTATAGAAAATGTTTAATCAAAGCTGTTATGCCAAGTATAACTGCAAAGCTGACATAGGAGAAGTTAAATGGCTCCACATGAGCTGTTCTTTTCACTAGTATTTTTAAAAGAAGGGAAGAAGAGACAATCCCAACTTTGCTTATCTGAGAGTTATTAAAATCACTCTTTTAGTAAATAGTGTCCTTTGGCTACTCTACATTATTATTGTCACTTTTGTTAATTACAGAATTCATGCTCATAGGTATATGGCTCTGTTTCATGAAGAGTGAATTTTTATTCAGTTGCTTACAAGCAAACTGATATTTGGATATTACGAATATTTTATTGGATTTGGGGGTATGAGAAAAAAATCCCACTTGAAAAAGTTCTGTATAAAACCTACTTTAAAAGTATCTCTTAAAATATTTCCTTGGAATCTATGTCCACTTCGGATGAATTTGCATTTATGAAACTGTTGGAACATAGGCTTATCATATTTAGGAATATATATTTTTTTTTTCATAACAGCTTAGAAGAGTCTGCAACATGAAGTGATTTTTTCAATAGATTTAGTTTGAAAACTGCTTGCATAAACAATCAGTTCAAAATTTATTTACTAGAATCAACTTAAAAAAAAAATTAAATGTCACTTGTTTTCAAAAAAGAATAGAATTCTAGATTTCCAAAGCAAAATATAAATTAATGAAGAAAAATATTAGTATAAGAGTAGTGATATTCAGGACTTTTTTTCTTTTTGGAATGGAATTCTATGAAGATTGTAATTTCACAACATATTAGACACACTTCAGAATATTTAAACGTTACTACTAGTTAACTGAAAATGCTTCAATAAAAGTCTGAATCTTTTAAATACTTGCTAAAGTAATGGTAAAGTGTAATATATATGTATACTGCATTTTCCTTATTCTTACATTTGCAATGTGTGCCACAAAATCTTGTGATGCTAATGACTTGGGAGTGAAAATGCTGATAATTTTATATGTTCAGTAGTATAGATAGATTTCAGCTAGACGATTCAATTAACCTATTATTTATATAGCTGTATAACTGATTACCTTTATGCAAATTTGAATTTGTGATAAATCTTAAATATTCCATAAGGTGGGGGTGTTAGATCATCAGCTGAGGCCTTGACTGCCATGTTATATCTTGTAAATTTTAAATAGGGGTATGAGAAATTCAAACTCGGGAAAAATAATTGTCTGTTACCCTTTTGCACTCTGGCGTTGATGATGGTTTTAAAAACGTGAGAAAGAAATGCAGATCCCATATTCTCAAAGTCACTAAGGCAGCTGCAGATTCGTTAAAGCTAAAGCTTTATTATGCTAACAAACTCAATAGTCCATTTTGACTGATGAATACCAGGACACACTTGAAGGACCTAGTTGGTAATAAATCCATAATCCCAGTAGTCCTACAGGTAAGAAGCAGATTCAAATGCCTCAGTACTGTCTGTCAGTTCTACAGATATGGAATCATAGATTAATTTTGGTTGGAAATGACCTTTGAGTTCACCAAGTCCAATAGCTAACCTTGCTCTGCCGATTCCACCACTAAACCATGTCCCTAAGCACCACATCTTTGTGTCTTTTAAGTACCTCCAGGGATGGTGACTTCACAACTTCATTGGGCAGCCTGTTCCAATGCTTGACAATCCTTTTGGTGAATATTTTTTTTCCTAATACCAAATCTAAACATCCCCTGGTGCCACTTAAAGCCGTTTTGTCTTGCTCTACTGCTTTTTACTTGGTAGGAGAGAACAACCCCCACCTTGCTACAGCCTCCTTTCAGGTGGCTGTAGAGAGCTATAAGGTCTCTCCTCAGCCTCCTTTTCTCCAGGCTGAACAACCCCAGTTCCCTCAGCCTCTTCTCATGAGATTTATGGTTTCTCTTGTTGCCTTAAGGCATCCTACTTAGCCTCTCTATGCATTGAAAACTCACAGAATATTAGAAGTATTGGTTGCAAGGAACCAAGATCATCTAGCTCATTCTGCTGCCTGAAGCAGGACTGTCACTAAGCTCGTGTAAGGTCAGCCTAGGTTTGTCTAGCTAAGTCTTGAAAACTGCACAGGAAAGGGTTGCACAGTTTATCTGAGCAATGTGTGGTTACGTCATCTTATTACGTTATCTGTCTCTATCATGAGGATTTTCCATCACATGTACAACTAACCGTGAAATAGCTGTGGGGTCAATCCATCTCTTCTGCTTTACAGGCATTGGAGGAGATGGCAGGTCTTGCTAAAATACTTTCTCTCAAACTAGAAATGCAGGCATAGCACCATGACTTACTTCTATAATTACTTGTAGAAAGGCAGAGGAGGAATCCATACAGAACTAGGAGAAGATACAGTAGTGGCCCTGTTTTTTTTGGTATGTAATGTTTTTTTCCATGAGGAGAAATTCAGTTGTCCCAAACAGTAAGGAAATCTTCGCCTTCATCCAGAGACAGTTTGTTCAGAAAGGAGGGAGCATGGTTAGATCCTACCATGTGGTGGATGGAGTGTACCACGTGTGCTTATTTTGAATAGGAGATTGACTGGAAATTTTCTAAGCCCTTACAAATCCCTGGGGAATTACATTGGCCTAATTAGAGCTGTACCAGAACTTCATCTACCACTGTGTCTTTCTACCTACCACTGTTTTATTTTTAATAAGCAGGCTGAAATTTCTGTTTAAGCTAGTCTAATAGCAGATATGTTCCAATGCTTTCAGGATTGCTTGCATTTCAGATAGTGTAAATTCTGAAAAGAAAGTAAAAACTTTCAGATCAGCTGGAGAGGTACATTAAGTGTATCTATATTAAAAAGGAAGTGGGCTTTAAGAGGCTTTCAGAGGAACTTGTACATCCTGAAGATATTTGGGTTAGCACTTACCTGTTGTGAAGCTGTATTTGGGAGTTGCCAATAATATTAGGTACTTCATATAATTCTTCTATTTTTACTGTCTAGAATCTGAAACATGAAATTAGTTAACTAGAAGAAGCAGAACAAAAAAACCCCACAACCCATCAGTAGTGGCTTGTGAAACTTTGTGCAAGAAAAGTGAAAAATCTCAAAGAACTGGAGTGGTTCTCTCTGTCTTTTTTTTTTTTTTTTTTTTTTTTTTTTTTTATGTAAAGCAGCTGATCCCCATGCCAGTAAGTACCCATTAAATGGTGCAGAGGGTAAATGCTATCATTTCTCTTGCATGTCTTTGCCCTTTCAGAAACTCTCCAAAGACTTGTGAAGTGGCACATTCATCTTGACTAGATGCTGCTAGGCAAATGAGAACATGTTAGAGATGTGGGTACAGATAGAAACCATCACTGGGATGTCTGCCTCACTGCATTAATTTCAGTGGCTCTTCTCATTTTCCCAACTTCAGTTTCATCTCTTGTGAGCTTGCTGGTAATTAGAGCATAAAGCTTTATATCTAGATAAACAACTTTGCAGCATTTTTATATTTTTTCTGCTCTACCTAAGACTGCTGTGTGCAAGTTCATGCATTGGAGTAAGGAAAAGGAACTTGTTTTATTTGCCATTAACAAATGAAATAAAATATCTGAGACAATGTTCCATGGTGTTGCCCACAAAAACAAAACTGAAGAAATTAATGGAAAAATCAGAATTTAATCTACTCCATTTTCCTTTGCACAATATCATCATACAGTAGTTTTTTGCTGACACTGAGACAAGACCACTTGAGCTGTTTAAGACCCCTTACATGTTTTCATCAGTAAGAGAACTTCAGTAAAAGAACCTCAACTTATAATGGAAATATTGTTTGCAGGCTGCCTCTTTGTATTTTCTAAGTCTTCTGGTTCTTCTAGTTTCTATCTTTCAGTTCTCTATTTTATTATTATTCTAATAACAATTTCTCCTAATTGGCAGTTATCTTTTATTTGTAAAATACTAGAGAAGTTCTAGGCAAAATCCTTGAATTCACCTAAAACTTTCTTGGAGTGTATGGAAATCCAGAGCCAAAATTCAATAGTTTAAAATATTTAGGCCATGATTTTCAAGCAGCATATAGCTTTTTAAAAAATACTATTACACAGCTGTAGTCTGTTATGGTGGGGATCAGTTACCTCTCTCAAGCTTACAGCTAGACACAGAAAACTGCAGTTCTGTTTTGTTGGGTTTTTTTGCCTCCATCAGCTAATGAGTAGATTTCCTAGGGAAAATCCTAAATTTTTGAGGATTCATCTTGCCTTGTCTTCATGAAATATTCTGCAATTTTAATATAACATCAGTAAGTGAAAGAGCTTGAAAATAATTATATAGGAAATCTTGACAAAAAGGAAATGTGTTTCTAACAAAGGCTATCAGAAGTTATTTTTATTTTAATACAATAAAGTATTGTTAATCCTCATCCTGCAGAAATGATTCAAGTAAAATATTCTCCCACTTCAACATGGAAATACTTGAAAATTTGTTACTGAACACTGTGTAAAGAAAAACCTCAGAAGTAGTTATCACATTAAAAATATAACTCTTTAGGTCAAATACTTTTAGAAGCAGTCTTTTTTTTTTCTGTTTTAAGGATTAAGGGATTTTGCACTGCATGAAAGAATTATTATTTCAGACCATTTTCCCTATTGCTTTTTTGATTTTGATTGAGTGTCTAGACTTGTATCTCTCCTCATGTAATTAGGATTCTAAAATGGATTTGTTTTGTGGTTCCAGTAGATAAAGATAGAATTTATCTGAAAATGATACTGTTTCTTCAAGGGTGCTCATAAATCTTAGAGAATAAAATGAAACATATTAAGACTTTAGTTAAATAAAACATAGGAAGACTTTAGGGTTAGCCTCTTGGTTTGCTTCTGTAGCATTTGCTGCTGTTCAGTTGGATGTTTTCTTAATCTATGGAGAAATACTTGCATAACTGCTCTGACAGAAGAATTTTTTGGTACTGAAAATTGCACAGGTAGAGTTGCCAATTTTTAGAAGTCATATAAAGGCAGATGATGGTGACTCTGAGGTACCTGGAGATACGTAAGCTTGAGGCCCACTGGGTAGATGCATTAAAGAGCCCCTACTCTGTGTATCTCTATTGTAAGTGATCTCTGTACCGGAATAATTTTCCCTCTTAGACCAGAGGTCTTGTGCAGATGGAACCTGCCCAAGTTCTGAGCAAGTCCAATCCAAACACTGATCAGCATTTGGCATTGCAGCATGAGCTGAATTTGGTTTAACAGAAATGCAGACTCTCAGCACAGTTCATTATCTTGGGCATGTGTTCCTCTCATGCCACAGTTTTCCATCTGATTTGGCTCGAAACACAGGTGACAAGTGCAGTGTGTGTGTGCACCTGTATGAATCAGTAGGAAATTTGCCAGTCTACCATTAGTGTATCAGTAGGAAATTTGCCAGTCTACCATTAGAGATTCTTGATCTATTACAGTGAGGCTTCACATGGGAAAATTGGCAAAGTCATGTAGTGCATTGAAAATCAATCTCAAACACTGTATTTTTGTATCTAACAATTTATAGTGCTTTGACTTTGCTGGAGGCCTGCTTACTGTATGCCCCTGGAGTTTAGCCAATCTATAATAAATCTTGAATAATAACATACTAGTAGAGTTGGAGAATCATCCATTTAAGAGTTATTAATATAATTCTGTTCAAGTTCTGCTTTGAGGCCTGTTTTGTTTGTTTCATTTCATGTTTTTGTTTGAGTTTTTGCTGCTTCTCTTCAGCAAATTCTTTCCTTGTGTGTATATTTATTGTTCCTTTAAAGTGTTTTTGCATCTCATGCTACAGCAGAAGATGTGAAGTATTTCTCATTCCACATGAAGTACAGATTAACTTCATACAGAACCCATAGACTGATCAGTTCTAACAAAATCATACTGTGTTAATCTCCTTTACAATGAAGTGGCCAGAAAAGTAACAAAATATTATTTGGTGACAGACCCAAAATGGTTATTATTAAACTTCATTATTACAATACCTGTAACCATTGGAGTTTGTAGAAATTTAAAAAAAAATAAAAATTAACTCTTTCCTGAAGTTTGCCACTTAATTTCTGTTTCTATGCTTTCTTTAAAGAAACCCAATAATAAAATTGGCTACAGAAAGATATAAGTTAAGATACATTTCTTATGCTGGTAAAATGACATAATTGCTTGGATATGTCAATTTTGGCTTGGAATTCAGTAATTTTTTTATAATCTTAATGTGTATTGGTTGTTTTCTTAAAATGGAAGTGACAGCACTAAGTATCCACAAAGCCTCTGATATAGAAGCGTATAAGTGACCTGTTGATGAATGTCCTGTATTTGGGGCTGAGGAACAGTGGGAAACAGAAAAAAGAAGTTGTCAGAGAAACCTTGGAAACAGATTCAGAGCTGTCTACCACGTTCTTGATGATTTTGGATTATAAATTATACTTTGTAATTCAATTTAGCATATTACATAGTTCAAGAGGGACAGGGATTTGCTTGAGAGAGTCTCAGTGGAGGCTACGAGGATGATTAAGGGACTGAAACACGTGCCTTATGAGGAAAGGCTGAGAGATCTGGGGCTTTTCAGTCTAGAAAGAAGACTGAGGGGTTATCTAATTAGTGTCTATAAATACATGAGGGCGGGGTGTCAAAAAGGCAGGGACAACCTCTTTTCATTTGTGCCCTGTGGTAGGACAAGGGGCAGTGGATTCAAGCTCCAGCACAGGAAGTTCCATCTCAACATGAGGAAGAACTTCTTTACTGTGAGGGTTATAGAGCAGTGGAACAGGCAGAGGTTGTGGAGTCTCCTTCTCTAGAGACTTTCCAGACCTGTCTGCTTGCCTTTCTGAGTGATGTGCCCTATTTTTTTGGTCCTGCTCCAGCAGGGAGTTTGGACTTGATGATCTTCAGAGGTCCAACCCCTAACATTCTGTGATTCTATGATGCTGTGAAAAGAAAAAAATCAGTCTATCACCTGCTCTTCAAGACCTGCCAGTCTAAACTAAAACCAATAAAATGTATTTCTTTCATAAGGTGATTAATTATAATCTGATCTGAGAGGATGCTTCCTTGTTGTTTGAATAACAAGAGTCAATTTCAATAGTACTTGGGTGAAGCGGACAAATAACTGTTCTTCCTGAGTCAGTTCTCAAGAGGACAGACTGAAGTGTGAATGAAAGTTAATTACTCCTCTTTTAATGTTTTTATTTACTTATGCTTTAATAATTCTTGATCTATCATTTCTCA
Organism: Apus apus; assembly: GCF_020740795.1. Lineage (NCBI taxonomy): Eukaryota > Metazoa > Chordata > Aves > Apodiformes > Apodidae > Apus > Apus apus. The sequence continues at coordinate 89,756,663 of NC_067285.1, forward strand.
TTCCTAAAGTGTGAATCTCTTTTGAATTACTGTGTTTAGATAAGAACACAAAACTTAACATGTCCCTCTATCAAACACTGCTCCTTGAGAGTAAAATCTCTCTGACAGCTCTTTTGCTTCTGACTGCAACACAATTTGGAATTTACTTTGAAAAGTGCTATTTCATAGACCTCAACAGAACTATTCATTCATTTATCATAGAATCATAGAATCATTTAGGTTGGAAAAGACTTTTAAGATCATGAAGTCCAACTGTAATTTATCAGCACTATTAAGTCAATAGTTGTCTCTTATGCACCAGAAAGAAAAATAGGAGGAATTTCAGGGCAAATTAATATTTTTTCCTGCCTCGCAAAATGGAAGATGTTGAGATTATGCTGGAAGATTTATATACATCTTCATTGCTCTAGTAAACACCTTCAGTGCCTTCTTCCAGAAACAGGGTTTCTCTTCTGTCCCCTAACTGCAATTCAGTGTTTGTAGCTGTGAGGTGCATGGCATTGCTCAAGGAACAGAACAGATCCTTTGGTGTGAGTGTAGACTAAGCTCTGTGCTAATGTAATTTGATCTCTAACAGAACAGAAATTATCTCAGTAGTTTAAAGTTAGCTGAAGCTAAATAATATGTTTCTACACAACAATGCCATCACCATTTAATTTTGTATTTGATTGATGGTGGTTTTCCATACCCTTGCAATGTTTATCATCAGTTGTATATTACACAGAGTTGCTAAGGTCAACCTGATAGCTCAGTGTGGGTCACACTTTACTATTCAGTTACATCACGTAGAAAGCTATTTATTTTTTCGATCTGATGGATCAGTTACAACTTTAGTTAAGGAAGCATGATCCATGACTGGAGTTCATAGGATTCACAAAACAGGGAACTGAGAATTTGAAGCTACATGCAGAAAATTCAAACTCTCAGGGACTGCTCAGCCATAGCTTGATTTTGAAGAAGGCAAAGTACCTTTTTGGTTTCACTTTGTAGCCAGTGTTCAAGAAGAGATTCAGTATTCAGGTAATCCATTTTAGCTGTTTGTTATTTTTTTTTGTTTCCATTTGTGTTCTTGTCTCCTGACAACTTAGTGTACACATTAGCAGGTAAGTGAACTGTGGCAAGTGGTGGGATAGTGGGGAGTAATGGAGTATCTAGGATTAAGCATTATGGTGACTGCAAAAAGCATAAGATGATTGTGCTTCAGCTCTCCATCACTGCTCTAGTGTAGCAGGTGACTGGTATTCCCTGACTCTTTGTTAATAAAGCCTTCTGTGTCCATGTGTTTACAGGGATAAACAATGCTTCTGTTTCTTGAGAGGATGGAAAAATGTTACCTCTGTTTGGGTGACATGGTTCTCTGGCAAGAAAATGGTTGTATTTCAAACAGTCTCATCATGCAGGCTAAAAATACTAAAGGGAAACAGAAATTTTGATTGTTGATGCTTTTTATTGGCACAATATAGTAGCAGGCATGAAGTAGATAAATGCATGTAGGTGAGATCACTTGAACAGGATTTTAAATTGCTCTGGTTTTCTATAAAAGTGAAATAATTATTTCCAAAACATGTATTTAGAATATGGTAACTGTAAATTCCTGAGGAGCATACCAAGTTATAACTACCAGACACTAGATTTTTTCAGTCAGTGTTTGCTGCAAAAGTCAATAATTTAACTAGGATTCTTTCAATAAATTTCTATTATCAGACAGTTTTATCAACCCTTTAGAGGAAATTTTGTTATTGGTATTATTAAGTATTTTTTTAAATATTTTTTAAAAAGTTTAACATCTTTTTGGAGTATCAGGTTTTCTTGGTCTCCACTGTACAGACGGAGGTTTCTTATTTCTTCAGTTCAGCAGTTTTTTAAGCAAACAGACTGTAGCAGAGATCTAAGGACTACCTGTGCCGTATGGCCCTACCCATCACCATTGGGAAGGGTGACATCTGGATCAATAAACAGTTACAATTAATTTTATGTAAATATCTATAAACATTCTTTGTGTATTACATTTTTACTTTTCAAAGGCTTGGATGTTTAGGCAGAACATAGGCAGTACAATTTTGTTGATATAGCGAAGCTATTTAGCTTTGAACAGTCAAAGGAGTTTATACACAGCAGAGAAATTCCAGCTCACATTTTTCCACACAATTGAGTTGATAATGAACTAGTCAGCCTGTCTAAGGATAATTAGTAAGGAGAAAATAAATATCCATTTCACCAAAACAGTGCTTACTTTGTTGTGATTATTCTGCACTAGTTGTTGATAAAAGCTGGATTGAGGTCCCAATAATCAGTGTGTTGATACTCTAATCCTGTGACTCCTTTGGTCTGTATTCACTGGGGTAAGTTCTGTAAACTGGAAGGTGTTGGGTAAATATCCTTCTTCCTTCAAGAAGGGGCTTTCTAAATATTTCTAAAACTATTTTCTCATTAACCTTGTTGCCCTTTTCACTTGTAACCTTTTCTAGAGAGTACTTGATTACATGCCTATTAATGTTTTCTAATTTATTTAAAAGACATGAGACTTGAGACTTTATAATTATAGAGTCTGTATTTGATTAAAAGATTAAATGAAAATATCCCCAAACTCTAATACTTTATCATCAAAGGGTATAGCTATCAACCTTTTTTACTTGTATACAGTTGTGTCACTCAAAATGTTTAAAAAATTGAAAGTATAAAAAAGAAAACTCATATATTTCAAAGTATTAACCTTCACCTTGTACGTATAATTTGAAGTCATGGTTTTCACCCTAACTCATCCAGTCTATAAAAAATCCTTCAGGCTTCCTGTACCCTGCTTTTTTTTATTAATTTTATTTTTTAAAAAGTTTTAAAACCTTCAGAACATTAGAAAGTACTAACCTTCGTAATTCTTCTGCTTCTTGTAGAAGGATCACTATTGGGAAATGGATGCCTCATATTCAGTCACAAATTACAGACTTTACACCATGCATGGATAATATCAATTTCTCACCATGGAATGCTGATACTAGTTAGATAGAACAAATGAATGAATATGTGCCCCAAAGGAAAAGCATTATCCTGCTGAATATTTATAGGTGTTAAATTTATTTTTATTAGAACATGCTTATTCATATTATTATTCATATTATTTGGATGAACAGTCTATGAATAAAATAAATGAACTGTTATGTGTAACATTCAAAATACTTTCAACAGGCACTAAATTCAGTGTCACTTATTTTCCATTTTCTACGTAGATGTTTATTACCCACATTCCTTTGTTAGTAAATAAAACACTTCTCTTTATAGTAAAGTAGTCATGCCATATAAGCAGTGAAGTGGTGACACTTTATTGGACATGAAGTTGAATAAGGCCAAGTGCAAGATCCTGGGTAGATACAGGTTGGGTGGAGACTGGATTGACGACACCCCTGGGAAGAACTAGGGAGTATTGGTTGATGAGAAACTTAACATGAACCAGCAATGTGCACTTGCAGCCCAGGAAGCCAACCATGTCCTGGGCTGCATGAAAAGAAGTGTGGCAAGCAGGTCAAGGAAGGTGATTGTCCCTCTCTATTCCTATGAAGACAGGTTGAGAGTATTGGGGTTATTCAGCCTGGAGAAGAGAAGGCTCTGAGGAGACCTTATAACGGCCTTCCAGTACCAGAAAGGGGCTTACAGGAGAGCTGGGAGAGACTTTTTACAAGGGCATGTAGGGATAGGACAAGGAGGAATGTTTTTAAACCAGAAGATGAGAGATTTAGATTATATATTAGGAAAAAATTCTTTAGCGTGAGGGTGGTGGAACAGGTTGCCCAGTTAAATTGTGAGTGCCCCTGCTCTGGAGGTGTTCAAGGCCAGATGGGGTGGGCGGTTCCACCTGGTCTAGTGGGAGGTGTCCCTGCCCATGCAGACGCATTGAAACTAGATGACCTTTAATGTCCCTTCCAACCCAAACCATTCTATGATGCTATAATGCTATGACACATGGGACACATGGGATAGCAAAAAAAAAAATCACTAAACCAGGAGAACTTTGAAAACTTTTCTGCAGCTCAGGTTTTGGATAAACACATGTAGGTTTAGAGAAATACATGTTTTGAAGGAAATAGTGCTAAGATATGAGGCTCTCCTCATGTACACGCTGTTTCTCATTTGTCCTATTTTTATTTTTCAGATATGTTTGTTAAAAATGGTTTAATATTTTGACAGAAATGATAATTTGACAAAAGTTTTCCTCCCTTACATCTGCTACAACAGGCTGAGACAGTTGGGGTTGTTCAGTCTGAAGAAGAGAAGACACTGGGGGGGCCTTATGGTGGATCACTGGAACAAGTTGCCTAGAGAGGTGGTGGAGGCCCCATCCCTAGAGACACTCAAGGTCAGGCATGATTGGCCTCTAAGCAATTTGTTCTCATGTGAGATATCCCTGCTTCTCTGTGTCTGTGTGCATATTGTCTGCTAAGGGTGGCCCCAATGCCAACTGAAAACCAGCGTGTGTCACTGGTTTTCACTACAAGTCTGTAGAAACCACTGCGAGCCTATGAGCCTTGCCTGAGTCTGTTAGCTTGTTGGCACATGTGCTTGCTCATCCTCTCCTGTTGCAGCCTCTGAACTGGAGGTGAGCAGGCTGTGGAGAACAAGATGTTTAGAGCTACTATGGAGGGTGGTCACTAAGTGTAGCAGGTATTCAGCCTAGTGCTTTTGCAAAAACAGTGGTGAAAAGGTATTCTCTATCTGTTTCAAAAGATTAGGCTAGATGCAGAGGGAGGGTGCACACTCATCTCACATGAGGAATTTCATTAAGTCACATTCTGATCCAGGAGTTATCATGTAAATGTTAACTGGGATCACGTATTCCAGATGGTAACTTTGTGGTTTTGACAGCTCTTCTTTGAGTCACTTCTGGTTTTCCACATGCTTCTCTCTATAAAGATCCCATTCAAAAATCTTGATAGAGGAAACATAATTTATTTATCAATTATGAGAAATAGTTTGCATGATATTTACTGCTTAATTCAGGTAATCTAAAGTTTCCTGCCAGTGTGACACAGAATTCTGGTAATGCAGGTAGAAGTGGGAATGGTTGAGCGCTGCCATAGGTTGCTTAGAAGAGCCTGGGGAGTCTCCATCCTGGGAGATACTAAAAATCTGACTGGATATGGCCCTGTCAACCTGCTGTAGCTGACATTGCTTTGAGCAGGAGTTTGGCCTAGATGATCCCCAAAGGTCCCTTCCAGTCCCTCAGCAATCCTGTAAATTTACTTCAGTCTTGCTGAGGATTATGAAGGGAACCTTTAACAGTTGGCTAAACAACTGTGGATCATCCAGACACACTGTACATTCAGTCCTCTCGTTTTTGCAGCCTAAAGAGCTTCCGTTACCAGCAAATGCTTCAGAAGTACCACCGGAGGTGGCTGCTAATTGTCTGAAAACAGACTCAGTTTCGGAAAACACCAAGTAAGTTTTCTTTTGGGGTAGCTTCTATGGTGTTTCAAAGACTCAATATATGCATCAAGAGAAATGTATGAGCAATTTTCAGTAACCATCACCAAAGTGCTTTCTCAGCCAGGTTACTCTATCATGTATTGATGAAGTCTAAAAATGCTGTTTGTTTTCATTTTTTTCTTCTACATAAACAGCTTGAAACAGAATTTAAATGCCAAATTCTCTCTTAAATAGTCAATTCCCACTAGGCAAATAATTTTTAATGATTATTTAATTAATGTACAGGATGGTTTGCAAGCATCAAATTACATTTAATTCTTGCTCTGTATCTTTGTCAAAAAAAGTTCAGTGCAAGGTTTCTGCGGGAAACAAAGACTGATTTAGGTGAAAGTTAAATGTCCTTTTATCCCTCAAAAGTTATAGACCAAATTATTTATTTCATAAAATGTGAAGGTATTAGTAAGATTTAGTAAAACACTTATGAAAACACATCACCAAACCTAGGTTTAGTATATTCTAAACTGAGCAAATATCAAGCACTCTATCTCAGCAAGGTTAAATCAGCAAATTTTTCTCTACTGAACTGGAATTAGATAACCAAGCTAATTAAATCCTCAAGTTAATACCAAAAATATCTTATTTTTATGTGTATTCAAAGTGAGCCTAAGGAGGTGGCTGCATGTGTGGGTTGCAAATTCTAATTAAATAACTTCCCCAGAACTGTTTCACTGGATAATTTGAACAGGTAAGTGCTTTAATACTGCCAGAAGGCTATGCTCTAACATCTAAATTACATTCTTAAAGGTAATAATAAAAAATCCAACAAATAAACTTACATGGAGTGTTAAATCTTCCACATATATTTACCCAATAGGAAAAAGCACTGACTTTACCAAGAAGCTTAACAAAAAGCAGAAGTTTAGCAGACCTTATTTATCAAAAAGTGCCAGGTGACACGCTCCAGTATTCCAAAACCTGCATGATACCAATGTAATCATGGAGCAAATTTCCACATCCTCCCCCCCCCATGTGGACTCTCTGGCTGCTGACATAATGGTAATGCATATAACACATAGTAACCATGCAGAGGTTGCATGGACACACTTCTATTTCTATAAATTGAAAATATAAAGGACATCTCCAAATTAATAAAAACAAAATGAAGAAGAATGAGCTGCTTAAGGCATAGCAGAGCTTGGACACTTTCCCTCCCATAGGACAAGTCTACACAGTGCAGTGGAGCACATCTCCAAGCAAGTGCTGATGAAGCTTATCCAATGCCAGAAGCAATATACTTGATGCATGTTAGGGCTGCCCTGGTGCTCAGGTGTAGCACTGAAAATATGCCCTAGATAATTCTCAGTGTAATGTGTTAGCTGTCAGTAACTTAGATAGTCTCAAACTGATGCATAGCAGAGAGCCAGTGGTAGTTACAATGGTGAAAGAGTTTTGTAGGTGAGCTAAGAAAATAAATCCATATTCCTGCGTGGAGCACATCATATTAAGAACTACTTTTGCTCTTAAAGTAGTTTTGTAGACTTAATGATCCATGTCTTTTTGACTTCTAGCTTTGAGGTACAGCACTCACTATGAGATGGAGTGAAGCACATCTGGAAACACCATAGCCACAGGAACCTGTGCTTCTAAGAAGTCACAGCATATACTTTGTAAAGCAAAGTTAGTGGTTAATGGTTCAGACCTGCTCCATGTATGGGATGCCCAATCCACATCTATATCAAACTCTCCAGGACCACTTTTTCCTTGGTAAATATGGCTCCTCTTGAAAGGTTAGGATTTCACAGAGGAAATTACACTGCTGTCCAACAAAGAGAGACTTCATATTTGCAGGAAATGGACGAAGGCCAGTTAATTATTTTAAAAACACAGTACAAAATTTCCGTAACTCTATGCAGACATCAAGCACAACTATTAAAATGGCAATTATTCAACTTATTTTTACAGCAGCTAAAGAAAGTTAATTGAGACAGGTAATAACCTTCGGTTTTAAATATTTTTGATACCACATAAGGCAATCTCACACAGAGAGACACAATTTGGGAATTTACAGGATCATAAATGGAAAGTTTATTTGCTGCTGCTTTTGTCCATCGTTCACTGCTAATCACTGTTCTGGTTAGAGTTTTTACCACTGAGCTAATTTCATAGAATATTAATATACAGTTAAAAAAAGGCAAATACAAAGTAACACAAATCCACAAACACTTGTAGAACTTTGCCTCTCACTTCCTCTCCTCCCTGTAATTTCACAGAGCGTGGATTAGGACCAGAATTTTAAAAGAATATTGAGTTTTTCCTGAAAGCCAAAAAATCCAGAAACTTCTCTTCAGCCCCTCCCTCTCAGCAGTCACATCCTGTCTGTAACATTCAGACTCAATGCCTCTGTCACATTGTGGACCTGCAATTAAACAAATGGCAGATGCTCTCTATTAACCCCTCTCCCTTCCCAGAAAGGGAAGGAGAGAGAGAGAATAAGGGAGGGGGATTTACAGGTTGCAAACTAAACTACACAGCTTTAATGAAGCAGTAATGCTGAAAAGGAAAATAATGAAATATGTATATATATACTAATATACACAAAGCCACTCTCACGCTTCCCCCTAATAACACTCACATCACAACCTACACTGCAGAGCAGGCCCTGGAAAAGTCCCAGCCTGGGCTTCTGGAGTCAGTGGGAGGTGGCAGCTGGATACAGGAACACATGGATCAGGATCAAAGGCAGACAAATGGATGGAGTCCTCTCAGGTCAGTTGACCCACATCATCCCTCAAATTTATACCAAGTATGATGCATATGGGATGGAATACTTATTTGGTCACTTTTGTTCACCTGTCTGGTCCACTCCTCCCCACAGGAGGTGTGACCCCTTTACTCCTTTCTGGTTCCAGACCATAACACATTTTTCAAAACGAAGCAGTGGCCTTGGTTCTGCACACCATTCTGCAGCAGTAACTATAAACATCCAGCATTATCAGCCCTAGAAGCAGACACTGACTGAAAAAACATGTAGTTAATTTCAGCAAGTGCAGCAACTTAGAAGAGACTTAACTGAAAAGCAGAATTACTAAAAAGAAAATTGGTTCTATCCTGGCTCAAACCAGGACAGCTTGTCTCAGTGCTTAATGCAAACTGTCATAGCATAACTTTTGAATAAATGAAGACTATTTATTGTACTTTGCACATGACTAGAGCAGGTCTAGCTTTGGGAAATGGCAGTGTGTCAGTTCTCTCCTACTCTCTTTCATCAGATCCATTTTAAATAGGGTAGAAATGGTGACTATTGTAAGTATTTTGAAAAAAAAAAAGGAAAATTTTTTAAAATTAGGGGTTTTTTTCATATTTGATCACAAAGTGTGTTTTCTTTTTATTTCCATTGTGCCTTGGCCTCCACAAACCAGTAACACAAAATCTTCCTTTCTTTTGCTCCCACGTGTCCTGTGTTTCATTTGCTTTTAAAGCTTTTTAAAATGTCATATGCTCCTTTTCAGGCACCTTTTTAATAAAAAGATGAGAAGAGCCATGAAAATGCAAAATCCCATAATTGATGTCAAACTAAAAGCAGAATTTTTCTTCAGAGAGATGTATTAAATTCTATGGGCTTTTCAGTCTTCAGCATTGCAGTAATCCAAGAAATAGTGTTTTTATTTTCTCATAGCTATATCCCCTTTGTCTACTTGGTTTTTTGAGTTCAGCCAAAGTGTGTTGCACTTGCTACTCTTCTGCCCTGATCCTGCAAATGAGGTCACCAATTCATTTGCATTTTATTTTCCATATGTGCCCTGTGAACTATAGGTTTTAAACCTGTTGATAGTATGTACAGAGGCAGCTACAGGGAGCCCTGCTGAACACGGGGTGAAGCTTCAGCATCTGTGTGCTGCACACTGATTGTTCTCAGTTTCCAGAACAGCGGTGTGTGTAATCAGCCCAGTTTTCCAGTCTAGTGCTTCCCTTCATTCAAATATTTCTTAATTTTATTTTTTTTTTAATGATATCAATAAATGAGATCATAATTAAACCCTGAGTGGATCAACAGTGCCTTTAGATTTTCATGCATAATCTCTTAATCAAGTCCTAATATTAGACAGTAATCTTTTTTTCAAATCCTCTGTTTTACATGCCTGTGCTAGTTCTTAATTTACCCAGAGATTAGCTTTGGTAAACCAACCCATGAGTGTTTCACAGCAGTCAGCTGGTTTCCTTTTCAATTTGTCTTTTACATGATTTATTGCTTGCTGAGGGAGCCTAATTAAATCTAATGGTCTGCTGGTATACATCTATTGGAATATTGACTTTTTTGTCACCAATTAGACTGTATTGTCTATCTTATTATGCTGTTAGAGGGCTTTTTATCACTTTACCATATAGGATTAGGAAATGCTGCTGCTTCTGTTTCTCAGCATATTTGTTTTCAAGTAAGGTGTTGAGGTTTATTTGGAAAACAGAATTTTGCATATCAGAAGATAAATATACAGGGTAATGTATACTTATTTATAAGGGCAATGTATAAGTATATAGGGCCACCTGCATTCTCTCTCTTTCCAAAATGCATCCCACAGTTTATTAAATTAAGATTGCAAATCTGCTTTCAAGCTAGAATTGCTTTCTTCCAAACCATTTTGCAACAAGAAACTTCTAATGCTTTCAACTGTGGTATCTTGCTAAACTGCAATGCAGACTTGTTTGCAGTATTTCTTAGGCTTCTTATTAATGGAATGGGAGAAAACGAAATGCAAGTGAGTGCTAAGTCAATTTTGGACATCTGGACTCTGTTCATTGTACCAATAAAAAAACCAAAAAACACACAAACAAACCCAAAACAAACAAACAAACCCCATCAAAAACAAAGGAGCCATGTCAGAGATCAAAAGTCCCCATTTATGCACAAAAAGTCTTTTCATGCAAAAACACCATGGCCATGTGCAACCTACCTGGTGGGGAAAGACCCTGGAACACTCAAAACCTTGTCCTGACATTATGTGCAAAACAGCTTGTTGGAATTGGGTATAACTATTCCACACTCTGGGTGATCCTTTTCTTACATCTACTAGTATTTATTTACCTGTAGAGGTTTTCTTTGCACAATTCAGCCTTATGCTACAATCTGAAGATTGCCTTGTATTTCATTATTTTAGGTTACAGGGTGAAGAAAATCAACGCTGAAAATGTCAGTGCAAAGTAGTAAAAGTGAGACTGGGCTGCATAAAAATTTGCAAAATAAAAAAGAAGGCCAAATGAATTTCTGCAACAGTTACAACAGTGCTGATATCAGTAAAACTGAACTCTTTTACATAGGCACTATCCAATATTTGGATTTCTGATACAAGTAATAATAAATAATCTTCACAATATATTTCCATATTATACAACATATTTTTTTTTTTTGGGTTGTTTTGCACATACTGTGATGCTAATTAATGAGGTGCTATTCCTATCTACATTTTCTCTTAAAGTTAATTAGATATTAATGAAGAAATTATAGGCAATATAAAGGGAATTACAGACAATACAGAGCCTTACTCTGCTATGGGTAAAGTATTTGCTACATATCAGGAGATTTGCTCAGTAAGAATATTTTCTATGAACTATAGGATTACTGAGCAAAACAGCCTGTAAAAAATAGAGGATTTTAAATTAACAGGCTTCTGTGTTGTTTACATTGGAAATACATGGTAACTCAGTGATACAAAGAACATCTCTGATGTACAATGATGAAACCAAATGAAAATGGTATTGATTACTGACTGTTCCGTTAAACCAACATGGAAATTGATTTTTATCAATAGATTTGGTTATTAGACTGTAATCCAAGGTAGCTGAGGTGCCAGCACATTGTTTTCTTTGGTTATTCAGGGGGCAGTAGCCTCTTCCAGAGGTGCATAAAGAACAAGAGAGAGTTTAAACTGAAGATTTTCTGTTCCCCTTCAGCAAGATCTACCAGGGAACATCTGTCCTTGCTACTTTTTTATGTTCTTTGCATTCTACCTTTGTTGATGACCACTTGTGTTGATGTATGTTGGTATCTGCCCTACAAAAATGCTAGGAAAAGGAGATAATTGAGCATGCACAGTTATGCTGTGGTAATGTTTTGCCTGTCAGAGGGACGTGGAAGTCTAAGGTTTTTCCTTGGAATTGGATCACTGATGGTTAAGTTTAAGGTTTTTAGGATGAACGTGGAAAAAACCCTTAAAGTTCCTCTCCCGTTAACTGATACTCAGGATCCAGTGGCTGTGAATATTGTATTCCACTGAGTTGCTGCTGAGACATTTAATGGAATTAAATATGTTAAACTTTTCCCCAGAAGTGGACATAGTATACTATTTTTTTTCTAAATGGAGTATCTGATATGTAATACCAATAAACTAGGGAAATATGCAGGTTATTAACAGAAACCCAAAAAAGTTACTTTACTGAATTACAAGAAAGGTTTTCATCTGTATTTATGAATTTACCTCATAACCTGTAGCACTAATGACCCTGGAATATAATTATTTGGTTTTGTTCTAGACTTATGGCTGGCTCAATGCAAGTTGTAGTGATGATGGGAAATTACCTGTATATTAAACATACTGTTATTTAATAGTTCTTACATTATAAAATATCCTGCTTCATAATTAATTGTTGTTCTCATGATGATTTACAACTTGCATCTCAGATGCACTAGATGAAGTAGCATTAGCAGCAGAGATAGCAGCATAAACATCATGCTCCACTGCCTGCCCTGTGCTAAAGAAATGAGAGCGTGGGAGGAAGAAACATCACATTGGGAATGCTGAGACCAACAGCTATGGAAATAATAAAGCCTTATGAAATCAACATCATGCAGGCTACATATTCACCAATTATGACTGCAGGATTTCACGAAAAGGTGGACGTGCTATCAGTACTCCCAAACAGAGCTGTTAAGACAGTTTCCAAAAGATCATGAGCAGCTTATATAGTTTTACATGGAGAGTAAAAGCTGGTTGAACCCAGCAGCTCTTCTAATGCAAGTCTCATCTTGTTTCCTATGAGTGTGAAATTTGTACTGTTTGTCTGGACTGTTATTCTCATCTGGCTTTGAAATACTTTGTAGCCCCTTCTTGTCAGGGATAGCACACTGTCTTGGTTCCACCCTCATCATTTTGAGGCATGACAGAATGCATGGTGCATTTGTTTGCCTTTAAGCTGGTACACTGTGCTCTTTTACGTAGGCTGGATGAAGGGCGGAAAGTGCTTCTGCCTGGTGCCCTCACTGAGTGTCCTGGGGGTGGAAAAGCTTTACCGAGCTGCAAGGTGTTCAATTCCTGGAAAGAATCTGAGAGCCTGCAGCACAAACAATTCAAGGCAAAAGTGGTTTGTTGTTTGGGTTTTTTTCTTTTTTCTTTTTCTTTTTTTTTTTTTTTTTTTCCCTCCTCTCATCTATTCAAAACTTTTGAGAAGTACCTAGAAGGAAACTGCCTAGGCAGATCCACCCCAAAGCTGTAGCTGATTCGGGGAAACTCATCATAAATGTGGCTGGAAGACAATTCCTAGTATACTGAATTTGTACTGTCACAAGCAACCACATGTAATCCTGTTGACCAGCTTATCAGACTGCAAAACCTTGCTGTTTTGCTTGTCAGAAAGCTTCTGAATTGATAATTGGTTAAAGTCAACTTATTTTTGTACCAACACTGTAGTTTCTGTTTACATTACTTTTTCTTATTTTGGGCTTTCAAATCAACAACAAAAAATAATTTAAAAATTGAAATAAAATAAATAAAATTAATGCTAGAAGCACTTTCTTTAGCTTGAAATTGTCTTTCATAAGAGTGGGAAGCCATAATTACACACAGTTTTCTGGGTCAGGTCTTACCTTAACCTTACAGATAAGTACAATATTTCCTTCTGGGTTTGCCTCACTTCTCATGTTCTGGAATCATGTACAACTTTTTCTTGAATGACTGTATTACTTTGTTCAGAGGAACTGTGATCAGTTGGCACAACCAATTATTTCCTCTGGTTTTATTTCCACGCAGGTGCTTAAAGAAGGAATTATCGTTAATAACCTCCAAAATGCATTTTTTGCCTTTACATTTCATCCTTTTTTCTATAATTTTGGTCTTCAGCATCACTTCATTTCTTCAGAACGATAGCCTGATCGTTTCTTGGAACAGTAATATCTTGCAGTTTTGTGTAAACACAACATTTTAGCAGCAGACTTCTATGCAGAGGTCATGACTACAAATATTACATGAGACTTGTTTCAGGACTGATTCCTAGCAAAAAACACTAGTCACTTTTCTCTAGCTCAGCAATTAAATTTTCAGTGCATCTTCACCTTTCACTTACTAAGGTCTGTAGCCACCTTTGTATCAGACCCTGTATCAATCTTCTAAGTGTCTGCCTTTTTTCAGATCATTGCTGTTCAATTTTTACAGTACTCCTCAAATGAATGAGAAGTTATATTGATGTCTTAACAAAATATTTATTGCTCAGAATTCATCTTTTCATGCAGCTGCGGATTCTATTCCTATCAAAATATTTATAGTACACCCATCAGCAAGGTCCAAGAAACCCCTGGCAAGTAGAAAAAAATACATGCACAAAGCCCACTCAGAGAACTGCTGCATTTAAACACTGAAACTTCTACCTTCATATTATTTTGCAAAACACTTAAGGATTCTTCATACTTAAATACTTAAGGAGGGTAAGGCATTACTTATATTTTTGAGTACAATTCTTCCCTTAAACAGTAAGAAAATTTAATTAAATCCTGGAGTATCTCAAATCACTTTCACAGAATCACACAGAATCACTTAGGTTGGAAAAGACCTTCAAGATCATTGAGTCCAATCACTAACCCTACTCTGCCAAGTCCAGCACTTGTTTAAAGGTTGTTCATACCAAACAACACACAGGGTCACATTCATTTTATGATCACAGTTAAAATAATTTAATTTGAAGACTACTTTAATAATAACATGAGAATAAAATTAAGATAATTTATTTTTTTAGGTCTGTCTTGTACTTTTAAGATCCATGACAAAACCAGTTAGTACTGTTTCACAGCACAGAGAATAATGCTGCCACTGTTCTACATACAGTCCCAAATGAGAAGTAGCTTTTTTCTCCTTTGCTTGGTGACATTTTCTTTTTGGTTATTAAAAATAGAAAAGGACAGCTGCATACATAGATGTGCATTAACTTCATAAATTGTTAATCCTTAAAATACATGCAGGTCACGGAGGGGGCCAGTTTAATGCTGCAGACTGCAACTCAGTGACTATCACTGTTTCTTCCATCTGAAATCGTGCTCATCAGGTGATATTTCCTTCTCTATAAATTGAGCACATTCTCAGGGTGTCCCCAGATGCAAACAAGAGTTTCATTTATCTTGGAAAAAAAACTTCAAGTAAAAACAATAGACATAACTGAAATGGCTGTCCTGCTTGTGTTCCTAAGCAGAAATGAGTGGGAAGCAGGTTTGCAGCATGTCTTGAAGATCAGCACTGATGTGCCTCCTCAGAGAGCATTAGCTCCTAGCTCTTCCCTGAGAGAGCTCTCACCTTGGTCCTGATGCCCAGGCTGAGCAAGCATTAGAGCATCCAGCCTCACGTTGAACATGCTGAGCAGGCCATTTGGTCCTTCTGCCCATGTAGTCAGGGCTGCAGTGGACCCCATTTCAGGAGGTTGGCACCCATTTTCCCTACATGGATGCTTCAAAGCAGAGTCAGACAGGCACCAGGTGACTGTAGTAACCTGCAATGGTAAGCAGGATAGGAAAGGAGCACAGGGTGTTCTTGTGAATGCTTATGTCCCAGTTAAGAGCAGGATTTTGTGATTTAATTTTATCCCGTGTTACTTTAGTTAGCTTTGTCTCTGACCAGCTACTGCATGTGCTACCATTTCCAAACCTCTCTCATTCACTTCCCAGCCATATTTTTTGCTTGTGTTTTTTGTTTGTTTTGGGGTTGTTTTTTGTGGGTTTTTGTTTGTTTGTTTGTTTATTTTTAACTAAAATGCTCCATGTGCTTAGTAATCTCTGTCAAAGAAACATGGGGGGGAACCTTGAAAATTTTCATTGCTTTATGACAGGAGAATAGCAAATATCTCTAAGCTGTGTTCAGTTAGAGGAAGATTGAAAGCCACATCAAAAAATTATTTAGGTATATATGCTAGAACTTAAACAGCTAAGTCCAAAATGTCATCCTAAGAAACCTGAATTAGCTATCACTTCACTCTGGAAACACTTTCAATCTCTAGCAGACTTTCCCATTTCCCATGCTTTTAGCTTTCTGACTGTGTGTGCCTGGACCACCTCCTGACGTTGTTCTAGAAGGCAGAAAATAATTTGTCATGTAAAAATGGTAAATCCTTTCCTAGCAGCTATATTTTAAAAAACATATCTAAATACACAAACTAAACTATAAAAAATTAACCACAAGAGCAACAAAATGGTTCCAATACAAAATACTATATGATATAATTAATATAATATCACATAATATAAGGATAGAATAGAATAGAAAAATGTAATAATATAATATAATAAATATATTATAATAGTATGTAATTTTTAATATAATGTAATGTATGATGTAATATAATAATATAATATAATATAGGGAAAAATACAGGGTGATGTGGGTTGGGGGAGGAAATGTTTATGGCCCTGATTGTGTTCAGAAAATTCTGTTGAAATAGTTTCTCAGTGGAAAATATGGGTTTCGTCCAAGGTGGAAATATTTTAAGCCCATGGATCTAAATTATTTTTTTCCTAGAAAAAGTAATTGTAAGAAGAAAAAGAGATAATTTCCAAAAAGTGGTGGAAGTGAACAACTTTTAATGTTTCTTGTTTTTTTACTTCATGGATTTCCTTACTTTCTTTACATTGTTATGTAAAAATGCAACAGCTGACTTGCTGAAACGGCAAAGCTTATGTCTTAAACCAAGAGACGAAAGTCAAAAACCACTCAGAGCAAGAGAAGAAGCAATTCTGTTCTAGACCCTTTTATATATTAAAAAATGCAATACCTCCACTATGATTGGAATATTACAAATACCTGTATTTTCTGTTTTATTAACAGCTGCTGTGGACAAATTATAAAGATTCAATGGCAGGAGGTTGAAATGTGAAAGTCACAGAAGCTATTAAGTTTACTGTAAAGAATGGTCTTTTATTTTATTTTGGTTTTTTATACAAGGGTGGAATTTGTGACAGAAAACTGGTTTAAAGAATCCAGTTTAAAATAAAACTCACCTGACCAGAATAATGTACCATATTGCAGTCATCATTCCCGGTTTGTGAAGCCCCTAAGCTTGGTTTACATTTAATGTATTTTTCCTTCCTGCTCTCATTCTTTTAGTTTTTATGCAAAGCTATGAAAGCCACTCAGCTCCTAACTGAAACATTGTTCAGATAATATACTGAAATGTGAGATCGTGGTAAAATCTGTAAATAAATTTGCATCTCTCCTCTGAAGTTCTCATACTTATTCTAGTAAGGCATTTTGATTGTTTTATCTCCATTAGGTCTAAATTAGGTATTGATTAACAACATCTATATTGCATTTTTGGTAGCTAATACTCTCAATATTTGATATATGTTTTTAAAAAGCAATTGTAAGAATAATGTAAGAAATGAAATTTTCACTAAAAAAACATGGTCACCCTCTTCAGATGACTTTCTGTACTAATTTGGTATGCAATTTGCAGAAGAGCAGAAAATAAGTGTATTTTATTATTTATATTTTTATTATTTTAAAGCTTTGCAAATGTAGTTACGATTTCAAGAAAGAATGAGCTTATACAAACACATTTCAGTCTGAACTGGGCATAACACATTAACTACAAACTGTAGTAAGTGATTAAAAATCTCAGTTATGTGTATTGTGTTTCATGATAAATATGAGACATTTGTAATAAAAGGAGAATTAAGTCTTCCTACTCTTCCTTCCTACACAAAAACTAATGCTGGTTTCACCTGTCCTAGTGATCGGAGGATTACTTGGTCAGTGTGGGAAACTGTTCTTTTCTTCCCCACATAAGCCTAAACAAAATGGCTTTTAAGCCAGCGAAGGCCCCCCCAATATTGGCTCGCGACTGTCAGGGATGGAAATGTCACATGTAAATGTAATTTTTGAATGCAACTAGCTGTCACCTTACCGAAAATATTTTATAAGCCTAAAGTTGCTCATAACAGGTCTCGTGCTGTTTATGCCTTGAGTTCTGCTGCAAGAATATGACAGTTCACTGGGAAGAGTTAGGGTGAGGCAAGAAAATGTTGTAGAAAATCTTGAGGAAAGCATGGAAAAGTCAACTAGGACCTGAGTGCTCCATAGACCTATGTAGTAGATTAATCAATGACAAAGAATGGTCTTCTGAGAAATGTTATTTTCAGTTCCATCCAAATCAAATTCAGATACACTGAAGGAGCAGGGTCTTTTGTTTGGATGGAAATTGTTTATGGGTGATTTTATCTTAAAAGCAACATGGATTTTTAGCCTTGCATTGGCTCGCTTAGAAATAGAAAGAATTAAATTATATTTCTAAGAAGGGGTCTCCATTTTCTACCTCTTCCATGCAAACTTTAAGTATTTAGCTATGAAAAATACTACTTTATCTGCTTCCAGAGCATCTGCTTTGTGTTTAAAAAAATGTTTATAGTTCATTGCTTTGACCCTTGTTTCTCAGTCCCTATGTGAAACGTCTCACTTTTCTGTCAGACGTGGGTTGCTTGTCCTCACAGCAAGACCTTTGGTTGCCTGTTCTCACCTAGCCCTTATCATGTGCTGTTGCAATGGTAACTCTTAGCCCCAGCAAGACCATGGTGACTTTATTGCTCACATTCATGTCACCTCTGGTACTGCTTCTGTCTTTAGAGAGAAGATGCCACTAACATCTGCAAAAGTATTGTGTTATTATCCTTCAAAAACCTCCTTAAAACTCTGGTTTTGTGCTGCTTGCATAAGTTTTGACAAAAGAGTAGACAGCTGGAGGTCTGAGACAACCAGCCTATCTTGCTGACCAATACTGCAATTTTTTGGTACTTCCCCATCTGTTTGTCTCTTCCCATCTGTTCTTTCTAGTCTTCTTCTTAGATTTTCACTTGTTCAGGGCAAAGATCATCTATTAATTAATGATGATGCAGACCAACTACATTATGCACAATACACTATTACTAGAACATACAGTCTGCAAGGGAAATAAAATGAATATTAATACCAACAACCTCCTCAGTAATAGCAGTAAATCCTTTTTAAACTTTCCTTTTTATTTATTTATAGGATTAAGTAATAAGGAAACATTTATGTTAATTCAAGATATATAGCATCATTTCTGTCTTTCAAGTATTACCTAAGAAGTGTCTAAAGAAATTTTGCAGTCTTTCAAATACTGCTGTTAGGAATCTCTGTATGTTTTGAATTTCTGTATGTGACCAGTGTTGTCCTGTCCCCTAAGTGCTGTTGGTCCTGTCTTGTCAAAAACGTTCAGCAAGTACTCGGGATTTCTCTTAAGAACTTCACATTGTCTTCACTATACTGTAGTTGTGATCTGTGTGGTTTCACTGTTTCCCAATGAGAATTAATTTAATGAATTCAACCTTCAGATTTTTCATCTGTTTGTGGGTTTATGCTGAATACTCATAATATTTTGTTTGCATGGTATGTAATATTTTTACATACAAACAATTTGCAAACTATTTTGTTTTTTGCAGAGAACAAGATGTTTTGCATAGAGTATATTCATTTTCCTCTACATATTCAATAATATTTCTTTTACTTAAATATACACAATATGAATAAGACTGCTTTTCTGAATATATTTTCATATATTCCGTAGCTAATTACTGGGAGTGAATGCTTTGTATGTTCCATAGGGCTGATCTAGGAAATTGAACCTAAAGATACTGTGTTATTATTGGCATGTGGTAACATGCCCCATTAATTTCATATCAGTTTACTTTCTGTTTCACATACCAGTCCTTAATGATAAAAATAGATGAATGGCATTGCTATAGTTGAAATGTTAGTCTGAACTGTACTTCATGCTATGTACACAGAAGTGAGAAAGACCTCATTGATGACCATTACTGTTACTTACATAAAGATTTCAGCACTTATTTCTGGTCTTTTCAGACAATTCTTGCAGATTGAGACATTTCTGTTATTCCAGAGACCAGCGAGGAAAGGCATAAAACTATAGAAATATAATCTCAGTATATTCTGATTTGATTCCCTCTTAGTGCTGAAACCTTAGGATAATTCACTGTAAACTCTGACCCAGTTCATATAATTCACTGCTTGTTGTGTTTCCCATTGTTCTGCACTTGCTTATTGCCTAAAATGTTATAATGAGTATCATGCAAGCCTGCCAAGTTTGATGGTGTCTGAAATATTTCTTTAGTATGAGACTTTATCTGATACTAATGCCAAAGTGCATTTTGACAACTTTTCTGCTAGCATGTTTTACACATGTTCTGTAAATTCACATTAGCATTAATTTCTGTTGCACACCAGTAGGAAAGAAACCTGTAAAACTGGAAGAGCTAGGAAGGAAGAAATTAAGATTACACATTTTACCTAAACTGATTGACAAAGTAATTGATGAAGTAGTGTGAGATGATACTACACAAACAGAAACAAAAAATTACCAAGGAAAAAAATGGGTTTAGTATCTGAAATTGAATGGAAAGCAAGCCAAAAGGTGTCAGTTCATTCTGTCCCTTTTTTATTGTGGGTTGTTTGGGTTTTTTTGTCTGCTCATATGGTTAGAATAAAGTAACCACGATTGAGGCCACCATCAGTCATCAAAGAGAATAGTACTTACCAGTAAGTTGTGAATGAACTTTTCTTAAAATAAAATATCAAAAGAAAGATTCCTGAAATTGCTGTGCCATTTGAGATGGCATTTTTTTACATTTACATGGCATACATTTTTTACGTTTCCTTTTATTGAAAGTAACTATATTTTGATGAGGACATCATTAAGTCAGTATATTTAATGTATGTTTGTGTCACAAGAAGGCAAGCAAATGCTTCACATATGTTTCAAATTGCCATAAAGCATCACTGAAAGTGTAATCCCTCCCCTTGAATACTCTCTCCCATCCTTCTGGTGCCTTTTGTTCTGGCACAAGCATTTATGTGGCCATACAGAGCCACATATGACAGCTGAGAAGTTAAAACTAATTCTGTAAAAAATAAATGTGAGTGGTTCAAAGAGTATTGTTTATCTCAGTGGAAACAGATTCAGCTTCATGTTGCCTAAAACTCTGATTAGGGCTTCGTCAAACACAGACCTGGTGGCTACAAGACTATTTCACAGTTGAGCAGATGCCCAACTGATATTAATATTTACAAAGCAGAAGGCAGCTGCCAGCAACGTGGTTGACAACAGACTGAAATTCCTGATTGAATTACAAATGAATATGTCCTTAGAAGAAAGGGGAAGGGAGCGAGGAAGGGGAATGATAATATCTGGCAACATCAGAGGGACCCCCAAGAGTTGGGGGGCTGGATCAGGCAAAAAGAGTGATATAAAAGTCAGTATCCTGCCCCAGCCCAACAGCCTGCAGACTACAGCCTGAGGACATGGAATAGGAAACAAAATGGAGTCTCTAAAACCACAGGTTAAGCAGTCATTTATAGTTTGTCCTATGAATTCTGAGAGGCAGACACATCTGGAATGTGTTTCTGCAATGCAAAGATGGAGTGTCTCTCTTTTTTGTCACTTCTGCCCTTACAAAGTGATTGCAAGTGAGTTTTCAGCATTGTCTTTTTTTGTTTGTTTGTTTACTCCTTGTAACTGTAAGCTTGTGGTAGAGGTGATTTCAAGGAAATGGTTAAGAAAGAACTAAAATCATTTGCATTCTTTACACTGAGACTCTATAAAAGTGCTTGGTATCCTGGCATTGAAAGAATAAGAATGTGTTTTTCCTTTTAGCTGCAAGGGCTAGAGCGAGACCTGCAAGACTGCAGTCTGGGTGACTCTTCTAGTGATCAGCATTAATGAAGTAAACTTTCTGCCAGCAACAGTTCTGGGGAAGAAGCACTGAAGTCTTAAGGGAGTTTATAAGAGTGACATGATAACATGTCCTGCTTTTGATAGCGTTTTTCTGACTCCTTTTTCTGGTAAATTGAGAATATCACTCTAGATTCTAAAGTTTTATTAACTTTCAGATGCCAAATTAATAATTTGAAGATAATTTGGTGGTCAATATCAATTAACTCTTTCTATAAGAGCAAATGCTGCATCTAATAAGCAACTAGTAAACAGTCTTAATTGACAGAACAAAATATTTTAGCTCTTAACTCATAGCTACTGGAAAATAACCAGTCACAAAAAGGCAAATAAAATTAGTATACAGAGCTGAACATGAGCATACTTTACAATTTGGAAATTAATGAGAAGCTTATATACCAGATATTGCTGAGATGTTGCTGAAATGCAAGCAGTTGTGGCAATTTACTGTAGCACGTTAAGTTATGGAAGAGTCATAGAATCATAGAATCATTTGGGTTGGAAAGAATGTTAAAGATCATCTAGTTCCAACCCTCCAGACATAGGCAGGGACATCTCCCACCAGACCAGGTTGCTCCAAGCCCCATGCAACCTGGCCTTGAACACTTTCAGGGAGGGGGCATCCGCAACTTCCCAGGACAAACTATTCTACCACCCTCGCACTAAAAAATTTCTTCTTAATATCTCATCTAAATCTCCCCTCTTCCAGTTTAAAGCCATTCTTTTCCTTGTCCTGTCACTACATGCACTTGTAAAAAGTCCCTCACCAGCTTTTCTGTAGGCCCCCTTCAAGTAGTGAAAAGCCACTATGAGGTCTCCCTGAAGCCATTTCTTCTCCAGGCTGAACAACCCTAACTCTCTCAACCTGTATTCATAGCAGAACTGCTCCAGCCCTCTTGATGATCTTTGTGGCCCTCCTCTGGACTCATTCCAAGAGCTCCATGTCCTACTTATGTCGGGGTCTCCAAAACTGGACGCAGTACTCCAGGTTGGGTCTCACAAAGAATGGAGTAGAGAGGAAGAATCACCTCCCTTGACCTGCTGGCCACGCTTCCTTTGATGCAGCCCAGGACACAGTTGGCTTTCTGGGCTGCAAGCACACACTGCTGGCTCATGTTGAGCTTCTCATCAACCAACACCGCTTTCTTTTCAAGCTGTTTTTTATGAAAGTTGTTCTGATTTGTTATGTGTACCGATGCACACATTTTCAGATTTGGGGGAGGGGAAAAATGTTTCTACAGGTGCAGAGACAACAGTTCTGCCATTCTATAAGTAAAATGCACTTATATAAACTTGCTTTCATTGTAACCCAACTGAAACCCTCCTATCTCAAGATCAAGCTCAGTCTGGCTGCTACTAATATAGTATTTGTATTTTACTGCTATTAAACTGCTGTTAGTGAAAATTAATATAGCTTATGACCACCACTGGAAAATGCTATGAATTATCTAGATTTTACTCGAGGAAGAAAATTCTGAGCTGCTTCAGTAAGCCCTGTTTCTCCAAATAACTTGTAGAGAATCGGATTGACTCTGGAAGCTTGTGTTGTTTGCTAGGAGCTTGTTACATATTTTCACAGTATTTCTTTAGCTGGGGTAGACTTTTTAAATTTTGCTTCTGGGATTTTACAGAAGACCTTGCACTTTGTTTGCTAAACAGTGATCTCTTCAGTGATAATTAGAAGGTTTGACATCTTTGGCTGCGAAGTATTGGCCTAGTGATATAGTACTGAAATAGATGAAATCTGTTATGCATCATACACAGTGGGTGGATATTGGCAGTATTGATGGTTCCCTGAATTTCAGTCTTTTGATGTTGATTCAGCTTGTATCTTATCTGTTCCAAAACCTTGATTTTCTTCATGTGTCTCCAGCGTAGGATTAATGCAGTAGCAATCTCCAGTGCCACAAAATAAAAATATCATTTTCAATATTTGACTCTGTTTGTAGCTGGATATGAAAATTACTGGTCTTTCCTGTTATCTTTAGCTTACGTGCCAAGAAAAGACACTTCTCAGAATGACTTGAAAATTTTCAGATTAATATATTTAATAAGAAGTTGTGGACTTTTCATTAGTTTTACTGGAATGCAACAAACTGCCTGTCAGAATTTCACTGGCTCTTTTCCAAATAAGTGCTATTTTGCCTACCATGAAACCCGGTTGGAAAAGTAATAAAAAGAAGGAATATTGTTTTGTTAATTGTTCAAAACGAGATCAGGGTGAAATATCTAATAAATCCAAGTTGGACAAAGAATGTGTTATCTTCTGTCATTCATAGTACTAAAAATAGTTCCCTTTCTATATATTGATTTGTCTTTGTATATTATGAATATCATTGATGTTTAAAAATCAGCCTGGCTAGAAATAAGCAAAGACATTTTCCTCATTGATTAATTTCGTTCATTCTACTGTACGCTTTCAAGAAGTCATTTAACAGGAGATGGTGTTATATGTGACAGAAAAATATTTTTATGTTTTTGTGTTATTTTTTTTCTTTTGAGAAAAAGCACTTATCACTTACAGGCATCTGTTCCTAATCTGAAAGATGAATTGGTTCATTCACTTCAAGTACCACATAACCATTCACACACCATCGAGCTTAACACTATTAAAGGGTAATTTCCCCTGTGGGAGCTATGCCCAATACAGCCACAATCTCTGTAGTGACTTTTTATCTTTCAATGGCAGGTAAGGAGAATTAAATAAAAGGCTTCATCAAGAGTGCAATCACAGACATATTCTTCCTGTTGAAATATCCATGAAAAAGCAAATAAACACTCCAAAAAATCTTAATGTTCCTAAATATTACCAAGAAGACTACACTCTACAGCTCCCACTTTGAAACTTTGTGTTGGAATGAGAGCATGTGAGATGCCTCATGGGCTTGGCAGTAGAGGACAAGAAATATGGTAAAATTTGCGTTTCCTACTAAGTTCTGAATGTAGTAAAATGTTTCACAGTAATCAAGGAGTATACTTTGTCTTCATCTCTCATAACCACAGGGTTTTTTTTAATTTCTCATCACTTCTTTGAGTTGTCTACAATGACTCATTCAACACTCTATGATCATAACTACTGAATTCTAGCAAAGTCTAAGTCTACAGTGAGGTTTCCTTTAGAAAATACTGTTTTCACATGTTCTTCCTTAAATATTTGGGGGCTAAAGCATTCTCTGTAATGATTTTGTTTAGTTTCACCTAAAGATGGATTTTCTGGGGTTGCCATTAAAATAAGCTTTCTGAGTAAAGTACTGGGAAGTTCCAGAAATCATTCTAGCTTCCTTATTTTTCTGTAAGAAGAGACAGTATTTTTCACTTTTTCTGCTTTCACCATTTAACTGCTTTCCTTCCCAGGAATTCACACTAGACTGTACAGGCTTTATTTTTTAATTAGTTTTTTTGTAACTTAAGGACACAGTGTGCTGTCTTTGATTTGAATGGAATCACCATTAAGTCTAAACATTTTTTTTAAATGAATGCAGTTTTACACCCAGACTCACAGCTCAGAATCAGCTTGCTAGTGAAGCCAAAGTGATTTACATGCCCTGTAGCTATTAATTTAAAGCTTTGCTAGATCCTAGGCATATTTAGAAAACTATTTTGATAAAATGTAAGTAATCCAAGTGTTATTCTTCATGTCAGGGAAGTCCTGCTGAAATCTGCAAGACCTCTCTCTAGCAAGTCTCATCTGCAAGCCAAGTTGCTTGGCTTTCTAAAATCACATAAAAATCAGGTTCTGCTGAAAGTAGTGAAGTTGGTACGTCAACAGTGCTGGCCTTTTACCCAAGGGTTCAGGGCTTAGCACATTAATAAATCAAAGGCTCCGAAATACTAGTTCTCTCTTGTGCCTGAGGGAAGTTAACTCACTTCTTCCAGATGAATGTGCTTCCCTGTAGCGACTGAAGGCAAAGGCAACATTCTCTTCATTTTATTGAACCTATTCTACTTTGTGTTGACTAAAGCCAAACCTCAGTTGGGTCAAAGAACATGAAAGTCTTGAGCACTTGGCCATCCATAGCAATTCGTCACACATCTGAAAGGAAGAAGAAAAATAGGAAATGCCGAGTTTCAATCCTCCTTTCTGAAAAATGCCTCACTGTTGCATACTAAGCATTATTTAAATCAAGCCTTTAATCCCAAAAGTGCTCGGAATTTTTTTACCAGATGAGACCCAAACAGGAAACTTAGAAAAAATAAATTTTTTATATATATATAGTATATATATGTCATTATAAATATAGTTTAAGTGATTTGAAACTGCACAGCACAAAGACTCCCACACAAAGTTTTTTCCACTGAAATCTCTGCACTAAACTCTGCAATTTTTCCCTTAAGTGCAAGCTGTCAAGAGCAGAGCTTGTCAAGAGCATTTAGATATTTCTCACATTGTTTATTTAGTTATTAATATCGTTTTCTTGGGATGTTGATGATGGATAAAATTCACCCACAGGCAGAGGGGCAGCTAAGGGCCACTTAATTTCTTTGTAGGCCTGCGTGTTAGCCTTAAAATAGAAATTAAGTGGGGCATGGCCTTCCCTCTTCCCCCCCCCTCTGAACAGGACTGAGTTAGATGTAAATTGCAAATCCTTAAATAAGTAGAATTAGATTCCTTAACAAACTGTATGGACTTTAAAAAAGCTACATAAACTCTCACTGCTAAATCCAAGCTGTGGATTTAACTTTGTTTTGTGTTGTGTTAAAGAGGACAGAGTGCAATGGTCAGGAAGCCCCTTGCAAATTTGCCTGCCATAAAGCTAGTTTTAACCTACACCTCTAGTGGTAAGAGGCAAGCTGAATCCCTTGCTGGTATCAAGGAGTGATTTCATGTATTGAGCTGGGCTCTAAGAACAGGAATTTCTTCTAAAACTGGAATTATCATTAAAATGCCACAGAAAATGTCAGGGGTTTAGGGCTATCCTTTTATAGCTCTTAAAGATAATCTTTCTTTTTTTTTTTTTTAAAGTTAAATTAGACGTAAAATATTATAATTTACCATTGAAGTGTGATATTAAGCATTCAAAAGTCTGGTAATGAAAATGTTCCCACAGTAGCCATAACCTGTCATTAGATTTCACAGGTGACTTCTCTTTAAGCATTCAGTATAGTGCAATAATTTGAATGTTGGTGAGAGGTAGTAAAAAACAATAGATATGTAAAATGGCTAAATTAATAATGTGAGATTTGATTACTGTTTTTCCTATGACTTTATATTGTTTATAGTTAATTTTACTTAGCTTCGTAAGAGTAAATAATAAAATTCAATGGGAGTAATTTTATATTACTCGGAATATAATCATAGAATCATAATGTAATTTTGAGATAGAAGGCAGATAAAAAGTTCATTTAGATGTTTAACATAGCTGTGTAACAGACTGAAGGTCCTGTGTAGCCTACAAAAATAAAGGGGATTTCCCTGTGTAAAAGAATGAAAAAAAAATTGCATTTCATGTGCAACTCACATATTGCAAATATTTTCACATGTGTAAAAAATTATGAATCAAAATGCAAATAGTATTGTTGGATTAGATTCAATTTATTTTACAGATACAAATAAAAATAACTTTTCTTGTCTTTGCTGTAATGTTTCTGAGCCTTCCAATAGAATCAGTCAGTTTAAAACCCTGTTGCCTTCCTGTTTTAATTTCTGATTAAATCAGTTAAAAATATGGATTTTTTTTTTACATTATAATTTTATTAAAAATTTTACTGCAACATTTTTGAGATGTACTCTCAATAAATGTAAAGTATTTGCCAAACTTTTTTGGCTTATGCAAGAGTTAGCTCCATTTATAGCTGTGTCTGTTCAAAGGACCCCTTAATTTGATGACTTGCTTAATTCAATAGATAATACCTAGTCAAACTGTGTTTTTTCTTAAAAGTAAATTTAAAGAAACAGAAAAGTATTAAGACAAAATACCCCAAATAATTTTATTTTCACTAAAATTACATTGTAGAAAACCTCAGGATTTTGGGATTTTTTGATTGTTTTTGTTTGGTGGTTTTTTTGGGTTTTTTTAGTTGGTTTAGCTTTCTATTCAAATCAACGAACAGGGTTAATTTTATGGTGCTGGCAAGGGGATTGAAAAAACTCACTTTCAATTTTAATGTGTATTTTCTGGACCAACAGTAAAAGCTAGCATCTCTTTAAGAGATCCCATTCTTCCTGATCAAGGAAGATCATATATTGAACACCTTCAAAATGTTGGTTATGTTTTGTTTCCAAATTACTATTTTGTTATCAGCTTCAACTCTTATCTACATATCTTATATCCAACTACAACTGTTGTATTCCAGAGCTAAGTTTTTCCATTCTTCATGTCAATATAGTTGTTATTAAAAAAGTGATTATTTTGTCTGTTAGTTCTGCCAGTAAATGTTGGCAAAAAATATGTGCAGAGAGCAATATGGATGAGGAATAAATACGGTTGAACTAAATGCAATATACCTTCCTGATCAGAGAAACGTGTTTGAGATCTTTCAAGTCTACAAGACTTGGGAGTCTAGTAGCTGCTGTGGCAGAGGGGTAATTAAGGCCAGGTAAAGGGCAAGCTCACTTTCTAGTTTTCTGAGACAAAGGAAGCCATTTATTTTCAGTTTAGAGAAACTGTAGTTTTGAGAGGCTGCAGAGTCAAATTCTGTGAGAACGAAGGAGAAAAGTTGTGTTGGTTTTGTTACACTCAGCTCTGCTCAGCGGGTTCCCGCAGTGACCAAGGCCGAGGGCAGGTCTGACCCGTGCAGGTGCAGTGGCCTGAGGGGCCCAGGGCAGCCAACCTGCTCTGGCAGCCCAAGCATTCCATACCATAAACATCACTCACCCTCACTGTAAGTCAGGAAGTCTGCAGGGATGTTTGGGGCTTCTACCATGGCTGCCTTCCTGAGAGGGTCCCAGCCATCTCTGCAGTTGTCCCAGGCCGAAGGCTGCTCCTCTGCCTGCTGTGGCCATCGCGCTCCCGCTGGGGCTGCCGCGCTGGCAGCCTGGGCATCGAGCCGGCACTGCTGGGAGGCACAGCTCCCGTGCTGTCTGCACTGAGTGCAACTTTTTGTCTTACATTAGCTTTGGGGTCAGCGTTAATTCATTATTGTTATTCTATTAGCAGTATGTTTTTGTTGCAACGCACAGGTCCCCTTTCCTTTTCCTGATTCTGCACCCCAACACCCCTCCCCAAGATGGGATGGGTGATAGAACAACTGTCCAAACTGCGACAAAGGAAAAAAGAAGTGGGAATTTCAGTGTATACTGGAACTGCCTGGAGGAGAAGTTGGGGAACCAGCAGCAGCTGAGAGAGATGCTAAAAATGGCAGGAGCTGGAGCGGCAGATTGGAAGTCATGCAGTTTTGTAGTGCTATGTGCATGTTGGAGCAAGCATACTCTCTCTGAGTTTTTAAGAACTCTTCTGCACTCCTGGAAAGTCAGTAGTTTCAAGTAGACCGAGCCATTTGAAAGTGTTATTCTGGAAGGGCTGAAAAAGTCAAGTAGAGTCAGCATCCTGTCACACAATCCTGGCCACAAATGAATCTGCCAGCATAAAGGGCACTAACAAGATGGTTTCTGAATTAGACATGTAGCTAAATTAATCTGATAATCCCTGACATTGAAAACTAAATACATATGTTTTGAGAATCCTTTCTTATGTACTTATAAATTCTCTTGGATTTCAGCAGTTGGAAAATATTGTGAGAAAAACCTATCCTCTAGCATAACTGTTGCTTCTGTTGATAATACGTTATTGAGAAGGAAGTGCAGAAGCATATAAAGTGTTCTTTGTGAGGGAGGATTTGTTAATTTTTTTAAGAAGAGATGTGGGAGAAACCTGTGTTTGGATTAAAGTCATTGTGAATTTAGGCAATTCAATGAAGCATACAGAGCTCAGTGCTGTAAGGTACTGATCCAAAAAAAGCATTTAAATACCTGCCTGTTGTCAGGCTCCTGAATAATGCTGTAGCAGGAAATGGAATTTTTTGTATTCTTGAAGGTGTATTTCAGTGCTTTTTGTTAACAGTTTCTTAGTGCATTGCAAGTTTGAGCCCTTGAGAAGCAAGGATTACCAATAAAGAACTAGAAATAATATCTCAGTTTATAAAGTTACAGCAAAAAACTGGGCAGGAAAGACAGTATTAAAGAGCACATGGTGTTGCTAACAGAAAACTTTAGTTTCTTCATCATAGAGTGTGTTGTTACATTTGAAGAAGCTAAGATAGTAAACTAGATTAGGTCACAGAATCACAGAATCACAGAATCACAGAATCACAGAATCACAGAATCACAGAATGTTAGGGGTTGGTAGCCTGTCTGGCATGGGCTCGCGACAGGAAGGGACCTCTGAAGATCATGGAGTCCAACCCCCTTGTCAGAGCAGGACCAAAAACTAGGGCAGATCACTCAGAAAGGCATCCAAACAGGTCTTGAAAGTCTCCAGAGAAGGAGACTCCACAACCTCTTTGGGGAGTGTGTTCCAGTGCTCATCATAGATATTGATGTTAATGATGTTATTGAAATCAGAATAGCAATACTGAAATCACTATCTGATTAACTACTCAGTTTTATAATCACATGGTGTGATGCAAGAGTAATTCCATAATGCTGACTCTCATTTTAGCATATTCATATGGTGGCTTGAGGTATGAAATAAAATGCCAGATATACCAGAAAAAAAGGTATGTAAATCTATTTAGGAAGGTGAAAAAATATATTCACCTTCTTAAATAGAAATATGAAGGAGAAAGACAAAGGAAATTACTGCAGCCGTGTGCTAAATATTTGGGATTAATATAATGAAATAGAAAATCACTTGTGTTTTTCACTCTGAATAATGCAAGTACAAGCCCTAATGGGTTTTTGTCTCTCTTCTTTGGATCTTGATTATTCATAGGTTTCTCTAGAAATACAGAAATGTGATACTTCATCCTGGGATGCTGGTTAAAACAAAAGAAAAGCAGGCTGTTGAATGCTGCTGCTGTTAAATTATTATTTATTTCCTTTTGTGTTTTGTTTTGTTTTGTTTTCCCCTGTGTCTCATATAAAATATTGAAGTCTTCTTAGATTCCTTTGAGTCATAGAACTGCACTGTCAAAAAGACACTAGAGTGATCATATTGTTCCTGCATTCTTTATAATTGTAATTATATTTCTAATTTGTAATTCTGAAAAACAGAGTACTAAGTGACTCAAAAATCTCCTTGAAACCCTGTTTCCATAACTCAAGGTTGGGCTGTTATACCCTGAGTTTTGGTACTGGCAAAGGTGGTTAACTGATGCTGGTGGTGTTTTCAGTAAACTATAAGGATAATCTGTTTTTTTTTTAAGACATGATGTACCTAAAAGATTTGAACTCTTGCAGGATTTGTAGCAGGCGTACACCTGCCACTGAAGCCCCGATCTTCATTTTCATTTAGATGTTTAAACATCTTTGAAATTTTTCCCTGTGCCCTGGCCCAGTTCTTCTTGAATTCTGTAGGTATTTATGTGAGGTTTAGATAGTGTCCTAAGTGATGATCATGACGTTTATATGATGCCAGTATAGCATCATTGCACTTCACAGCTGAAGTTTTGAAATAAGGCTTCAGAAGTTAAAACGCCTGTGCAGATTTAGCAGCTACCACCTAATTTTCACATTTGTATACTGCTTAAGACTTCAAAGCAGAAGTGATATCTGGGGAGAAAAACAGCCTAGATCCAACTTCCAGGCACATGAAGCACTGAGCAGTGCCTGCTGATAGGCCATCAGATGGCTTTCCCTGCAGTCACAGAGAGCCTCTGTACCAATAACTTCATAACTTCCTTTTCCCTGCCAGCTTGTGCAGTAAGAGGAATACAACTTGTACTAAGGCAAGTCTGGCATAATAACTGACAGTAAGAAGTGCAGTGAAATTACTGTAGGATTTAAAAAAAAAAAAAAGCCCAAAGACTGTCACTAGTGAGTAACATCTCTGTTATTCTATGATTAATACTCCTTTTTCTGTCAAGGGCCTTCTGCAGAGTTGACATCTGCAGAGCATAAATCAGTAGACTGTTCTGGGAAGGTGAGTTAAGAGCTTCCAAAAAGATCTAAGCCCTTGGAATAATTTTATTGAAGCAAAGGCTTTTCAAGTTCTGTGGTTGTATTTTCATAATACTACAAAATCTAGCTTGAGGTGTTGGAGCAAAGTAGCTTGTTTAAACTTGCTTGAAGGGATTTCTGGTGCAGAAAATCTGTGAGCTTTGCACACATTTCATTACCTGGATTCTTAGACAGACAGTGAAATTCTTCTTGCCATTAACATTTTCAGGAGTGAGAATTTTGACAACTGTAAGACTGGACCTTCAAACTGTGTACCAGTCTGGTATAGTTCTTTTGAATGAAAGGAAAAGCCACCAATTTATCCCAGCCAAGACTCTGAGTCATGTTTTTCTGAATGGTGGCTGATCAGCTTTTTGTGTAAACCAGTACTTGCCTAATACTTTTTCTTTCCTGCTTTGCATTAGGACCCCCTCAGCGAACTGTTTCCCCCAGACAAGACCACGAAGAAAGGAAGCATGACAAAGTCTTGGACAAGGGCAGTGAGAGTGGGACTTCTTGTAACGAGTTGTCCACTTCAAGCTGTGACAGCCACTCAGAAGCCAGCACTCCTCAAGAAAATGCCACCAGCACTCAGCCATCCACAGCGCACCAGCCAAATACTCTGACTTTGGATCGTCCATCTAAGAAGGCCCCAGTGCAGTGGATGCCACCACCAGATAAACGCAGGAACAGTGAACTCTTTCAAACTCTCATTAGCAAGTCCAGAGAAACAAATCTTTCCAAAAAGAAGGTATGTGAGAAGCTGAGTGTTGAGGAAGAAATGAGAAAATGTATCCAAGATTTTAAAAAAATCCACATTCCAGATTACTTTCCAGAGCGCAAACGTCCCTGGCAGTCTGAACTCTTACAGAAATATGGGTTATAGTAATCAACTCTTTCATGACCTATATGTGGGGCATTTGATGTTCATTAAGTTGCCACTAACTTAGTGATGTCCTTCTGGCCAACACCGCCACCAGAGCTATTCCTGCTGCTTATTTCTTTCTGTGAACAGTGGATGTTGGATAGTACATGGTTTCTTTAAAAATATATATAAAAAGATAGAAACTTAAAAAATACAAAAGACATCTCATCTAAACCACTTCATCATAGCAAAGAAAAACTTGCATGGTCAAGAAAGATGGGTTTTTAACTGTAGTCAGTTGAGCTTCATTATTGTTTTGGAACTTTCCAAATAAAAATCTCAATCATCCGTTAACGCCTCATTTTATGTCACCAATGAAAATGACTCAGACTTGCTATGGATGAAGAGAAATAGGGTTTAACGTTCTATTGAACTGGTTTCAGAACTAATTCTCAACCTTATTTCAATGTTAATGCAATAAAGCAAATACCTATTTTGCATGAGCACAATATTACAAATAAATCACACGAGAACAAGAGGTTGTCTGTAGTTTGGAGAATTATTTGTTTGATACCAAGCCTATAAACGTAAAATGTCTAAGGAATTGAATTTACTTTGTTCTGGATCTGTGATTTTTTTGTGTGTACAGTGTTCTCTATGTAAGGATGGTATAAATATGCCTTATACTGTTTTATTGTTGCACCAACAACGTTCATCTATTAGTGCTTGTCAGGATTATTTCTGTGAAATGCAAACTTATGGCAGATTGTGAAAACTGGTTTGATGGTCTGAAAGTTTCTGTTGTGTTAGTTGCTAAAAATGGAGAAAATAAAAGAGACTTTAATGTATTTATTAAAAGAACCATCTGGTAGATTTTCTTGCCTATCATTATCTCTTCTCTTTTTAAAAAATAGAATCAAGCAAATTGTTATTTTTTTGTTTATCTTTTTCATGACTACTCTGCTGCGAAAGAAAAATAAGAAGAAAGAAAAAAACACCTTGTTTCAAGAGTGGGTGAAAAATATTTAGGGCAGTGCCATTTAATTGGAACCCCCATACAGACTCCCAAAGAGGAAGAGAGTTACCCTAAGCAGCAGCAGGGAATGAACTAAAAAACGGAGTGATTTTACTAATAGAGCGAAAAGCCGTTCCAATTTGTCAAGTTCATAAAAATCAGCTTAGAAACAAAATATTTAAAATATCACAGCATAGTGCGCTAAATTTACAAAAGAAAAGTTTTACATGACTACTCAACTCTATATGACAAACTTGTTTTCTCAGCACAGATACAGGAAAATCAATACCATTCTCATTACACCACCACCAAGAAGACAATGGTGGTTCAGACACCCTCAGCTGGAATGGGTAAGGACAGCTGGAATTTGCAAAAGAGCTGCTGAGTTCTTGCAGACTTGAAATTATTGCTGTGTGCACACACAGAAACACGAATACACTTTTAGAAGGGTTCATCCTCGTACACATTTTATAGCAGGAACTATGCAGTTGTGTCAGAATATCTGATGGTTGTTTTAACTGGTTTAGCTAAAGTAAAAAGGACTTCTTGTATTGTAATTTCCAGGTTTATTCTAATGCCTGTATTACTTTTCTGTCCTCTAATAGGCCACTTTGAGAAAGACTGCATACTGTAGCTCTGCAACTATTCACTTTTTCCTTTCCCTTTTAAACATATCCAGTGCTAGTTGCTCTCCTACTCAATTCATCTCCAACATTTTGTCTTTTGACACCTTTTTAACTTGGGAGTGTATATCTGGGATAAGTATAGTCTGAACTGACACAGTCCAGTCTGAAATTATTTGGCTTCTCATCTCTGCCCTTATGTTTCTTGCTTACTTCTTTCTCTGGGGCCCATAAAACCTATTACTTCTTTTGAAAGTTTTTTGCTTCTTAGACACATTTAGCATTTGCTTTTTCTCTGTTGTTTAGTCATTGGCTTTTTAGACTTGACTCAATGAAATTTCCAGCTATTTAACCATGACTTACTAACCACCAGTGGATATAATTCTGTTTTGTTTTGTTTTAGTCTAAAAATAGACTATTATTGAAAGCTTTTGAAAATGTCACACTTGGTTTTCTACTGTCCTTTTGAATTTATCTTTGTTGCACTTCTCACACCTTATGCTGTTTTCTGTTACCTTAGTTTAGGCTGTTTCCATCTGGGATGATAACTTTTAGGTTCAGACAGTATCTTGATCTTTCCCATTAAATATTGCCATTTGTTTTGCCACCTTAGTTATCCTCAGTACTCCAGCCAGTACCTGCTCATGGTATGCCTAGGTGTTTGTTTGACCTATACATCCTTTTTAATTTGTCCATATATAAATACATTTATGAGCTTTTTATTTCTTGTTTATTTTAACATACTATCTAAATTTTCTTAGAGCATTTCATTCTTGAGGAGAACAGAATATTATCTTACCTAATACATGGGCAGCATATGATTTATGATAATGTTAACTGCTTTCTGTGTCTTCACAAGGCATGTGAGTGATGTGGCAGATAAGCTACGTTGCTGTTGCTTAGCAGCCACACTGGCATCTTAGGAGGAAGTGTTTTGGGTTTGAAATTGCACAATGTACAGTGTCCTTCTTTCAGAGTGAATAAATTGGGATGTGGTGTAGTCAGAGAGAGTGGGAGAAAACAATGTCTTCAGTGAATCCTTTGGTCATGTTCTCTAATTCCCATCACGCTTTTCATCCAGTTCACCCAGTTACAGCTCCAATCCTATCTAAATGCTTATTGATCTACAGTTTTCAGATTCTAGCCTGTAACTGGGCAGAAAGCAAGCTGAGACCTTTGGCATAACAGAGTTGCTTGCGGGCAGTTAGATGGCTAAGGCTGGCATGGAATTCCCGAGTGAAGCAAGAGAGTTGGGTATTAGAAGCATACAAGGGCTTTGATTGCTTCCCTTTATCTTCCCTTTTTCTTACTTTTCTATGATAGCTGCCTTCTGTTTTTCCATTTAAAACTTCTTTTTATCTTATTTTCAGTTATTCACTTTGTTACACACAGGAATACTCTACCATAGGAATCTATGCCTTTTATTGGACTTCAGCAGATGTGGGCAGTACATTAAAGTTCCATTCCATATGAAGTTTATTATTTTAAAATGTAGCAATTTTCTTTAAAGGAAAGAAAGATCAAAACACTTACATTAGTCAATCTTAAATTAACAGGAGAGTAAATAATACATAAAGTTTGTACTTTTCTCTCCATATTTCATTTCCAATGTTCATGTTAATTTCCAGTTTTAGAGAGTTATATTTTGTAGTCATAATAACAACATATTTAGTTAAGTGTCATTAAAGACCAAGTTAATCAGCAGTTGCTATTATAAATCATAATTGAGAATTGTTTTAATATAGATAAACATTTTAAAAAGACAAAGAAGTAATACAACATGTAAATGGAGCATATTTCTGGAAGGTAAGTAATTCTCATAAAAATTTGAATTATTTATTTTTCAGAATTCTTTTTCTAAATCAACACAATCCCTTAAATCATCATATTATTGGGAATTCAGATTGGAATACATATCCCTTTATGTTTTTCAGTTGAATTCAGTTCTTAATTTTTGTCGTGTTCAGCAATATAGAATGCTATATTCTACATTATAATTAAATTATTCGGAGCTGATAAAACTCAACCAGTCTTTTTTCACAAGTAGTCTCCCAGTTAAGCTAATATTTCACAAGAGTAACATCAGCATCTGAAAAAAAAAACCAAAAAACATTTTATCATTGCCCATGTTTATTCACTATAAAAGTTGATTTTAAGACCTCATAATGGATGTTATGTGTGCCAATTGTTATATACTTTAATGTTCTAACTGAACAGATGGGCAATAGAGATACAGTTTTGCCATACAATGATGGTTACACCTTTAAAATGTGTGAACAAAGATGAGGATTACATGGAGTAATTAGTCTACTCCTGAAGGAATATTTCTGAGCCCTTCTTCCACTAACATAAATTTACCAGTCATAGAATAATTGAAATTAATTCTGAAACAGGATTTTAGAATTCACTTTGATTCACTTTGAATGCATTTTTATAATCCTAAATTATATAAAAAGCATAATTTTGAGGTCTTCCTAAAAAAAAAAAAAAAGTGCTTATGAAAAATCATTTTACTTGCTAATGCTGTCTTTGTTCAAGTAATGATATTCAAAAATGTACTTCCTACTGGAGGTGGAGAACCCAATTTAGTTTACTTGGTAATGAGAGGGCAATGGCGGGTTCCCTCTATGAGTGACTTCTGTCCTCTAACCAAGCTCTTTGGAATCCTCACAAGTTCTCAAGAAACCTTCAGCTCTTTGCAGGATCACACCACTGGTATGACTCACCATAAAAATAGTATTCACACATCACTTTATATATTGGAGGCCATCACGTAGTTTCTTCTTTTCCAGGATCTGTTGTCTAGAAGTAATTTCCAACCTGGTTCATATTTGCTGCTCTACCCTCTCTTTCCGTTGTTACTATGGATGTTCATAATATAAACTTTTACTTAAGAGCTTATCTGTTCCTTGCTTGAAGGTACATATCGAGATTCAGAAGGGACTACTACAGTCTTCACACTGAAAAATCATGGGG
Organism: Apus apus; assembly: GCF_020740795.1. Lineage (NCBI taxonomy): Eukaryota > Metazoa > Chordata > Aves > Apodiformes > Apodidae > Apus > Apus apus. Next base: position 89,793,598 of record NC_067285.1, read on the forward strand.
GAAACTGGGCACACTTGGGAGTGTTGCTAGTTTGAATAACCTCTATATGACAGGAAGATGCCATACAGCACAAGTTGGAAGGCAAAGTCGTGTCACCCTGCAGCTGGTGCTCTCTTTCACCCTGTTGGGTATCCAATACCTTTACCACTGTTCAGTCACACAATGAAGCCAGCCACAAAGATATTATTCACCAATAAATGAGCTGCTGGTGCTGTCAGCATCCAGTTTGCCATTCACACCTGCTGTGTGTTGCACTGCAGCTAAAGTGGTCATCCTGGGTCAGATATGGTGATGCTGGGCTGCATGAGGCAGGGGCAGGTAAGAGCTGTAAGAGCTACTACTTGCTGTCCTGAAGGACCAAGTCCTTTTGTCCTTTCATGCAGATCCCCAGCAGAAGATGGAGATCTCTGCTGCTGTAGCACACTGTTCCTTCTTTGCAACTGGGCTCGTGAGAGGGTGAAATGGCGTGCTGAGAAAACAGAATACAAATGGTGCCTAGAAAAGAAACTCAGCACTGACTGTGCTTCCATCTGTTTGGAGCCTGTCACCCTGGCACTCCTCAGCTGTAGGCATTAGATTGTGTAAGACACACTGGGGAAAAGCACAAATGGAGTGAGTGCAGTCTCATGATTACAAGAGAATAAATATTTGGGAATTTTCTCCTCCCCTAAGGGCTCCTCCTCTTCTTCCTGGGCTATCTCTTCTCCTCAGATAATAAGAAAGGAAAAGGGATTGTGAAAACCAGTAATAGACCAGATGGAAGTAGTGAGAATTTCTGTGCCTCTGTGTTGTATTGCCTTTTGAAATTCCTGTATTTCTTCACAATGTTAAACTTTATGTTCCTTTATATACAGAACAGGAGAATGCAGAAGTAGCTTAATGGGATTAGTTCTAAGAGCCTCTAGACCTATAATCTTTCATGCACATATTAGATGAAGTTCTAGCGTTGAGCTTCTTAAGTGTTTCAGTTAGAATGCAGCGTAATGTTTAGCAAGAAGTCACCCAAGAACAGATGAGTACCAGTAACAAGAAGTAAATTAAATTAACATAAAAGGAAGGGAGATTACAAATAGGCAATAAATAACCTTTCCAGATTCTGAAACAACTTTTAATGTTAAAATGCTATCACTCTATCTACTATCTGCTTAACATTCATGCAATTCATTAATTTGATGTAGGTCAATTCATAATGTGCCCAAAACTTAGATTCCTCATGATAAATTTCTGAAAGATTGTCGTCATAAATTTATGGTGGACCTCTTAAATCTAAATTTTGACAGCGTGCAACACTTGATGGAATATTTCTTATTCCTACTAGATTGCTAGTTTGGACTAGGATGAAGTGTAGAAACCATCAATCAATGACCCTAAAAAAGCTTTTTTCTGTTTCTTTTGCTATTTAGGTGAATTGTGTGCTTCATGTGGTATAACTTTTCTGTCAAAAGTAGCATTAGATTCAATCCAGCACAAAACAGTTGCTGACACCTTGGCCCTGAATTAGTCTGATTTATACTTACCCTTGATTTAAATTATGTTAGTAAGCTTCTGACATCAGCAGCTAAAATGATTGCTGAGTGATAGAACACTTGCCATACAGTCAAGAGATGAACTTAAAGAAGATAGGGTTAAAAATAGTCCTCTGTGCCACTGCAGATTTGGAGGCATCTCAAAAGGTTACAAGCCCCATCCCTTCCAGGACAGGGCACACGGTGCTTCTCCCTCTACACAAGGAGGGTCAGGAAGCCCTCTTGTATCCTTCCCCAGAAGAAAGCTTGATTTCACCATCTTGCAGAACTAAGCCTACTCTTTGGAAAAAAACAGTTCCTCTTTCACAGGTTTTATGATTCTCATCCTGAATGTTCTTGTGGAAACACTAAGCAGAGCCTTTTTGGTCCCTAAAGAGAAAGTAGACTTGGCTTCTATTTTTGTGGCTACAGTCACTAAATTTATGTGAACAATTACTTGGAACTTCCCAGCCAAGTGCAGGTCTATCTTTTGAAACCTGTCTTGTTATTCTCCTTGAACTTCTCCCAACTGTTCAGTAGTCTTTTGGAGAAGAAATGCCCACAAATGAACATATTCTAGTTTGGTCAGTAATGGAAGGACAGAGGTATAAAAAAAGGTTATTCCCTTCCTGCACTGTGATGGGATGTTTCCATATATACAATATACAGAATTCATTATTGCATGTGCTTTTTTACTGCCTCCTTATAATCCAAAGTTATGCTACTTTTCTTGACTTTTTTTTTTTTTTTTTTTTTTAGCATCTCTCTCTCCTGCTTACTTCATCACTCTGGAAATACACAGCCCAGATTTTCAATTACTTGTAAGCAAACCACTTTCTTTAAAAGTTCAGTTGCCTTTTGCCTTTTTCTAGGTTTCTAATTATTCGTGAGTCTTACTTTTCTTTTTTTAAAACTGAATTTAATGAACATCCCACTTATATTTATCTTAGATAATTAGGGAAAATGGCAAATAAAACATATGAGAGAGATTTTCAAAGGCACACAGGTGAGAGCCTCAGTTCCCTGTGGCATTTACTTAGACTTGGGCATGTAACTTTTTTTTCCTGTCTCTGAAAACCTCATTTATTTCTGCAGTGATCCTTGTGCCCTTCCTCTCATCTCAATAGGATCTGTCAATCATCTTTAACTGCAGATTCCCACTTCCACTCCAAGTCATTTGAATTCATTTTACAAGTAAGGTTTCTTGAAATTGAAATCAGGACTTATTATACTGTCCCATTCCCTTCATTCAATAATTCTGCAATGCTTACTGAAAAGAATGATAAAGTTTGTCCAACAAGACCTATGTTTTAATACTCTTTGTCAGTTTATTCATTCTCACTCTGTGGTAAACAGCAATTGCCTGAGCCAGGCTTTGATAGGCATCTCAGCAGGAGGCAAGCAGTGGTGCTGCTCTGTGGGGTACAGAAATGAGAAGAATTCTTACGCATAAAAGCTTTCAATAAATTAGCTGTACATCATTGCTTCTGCAAATCTACTGATGGCTTCTGCGTCCCTGTGTAAGTCTACATACAGTGAAGCTGTCATGGAGGGGAGGAGAGGAAGAAAAAAAATAATGACAAAAGCTTCTCTGTGGCTTTGAAAGGGATTTGAATAGTTTTCTCCAATCTCCAAGTACCTGGGTAGCAGAGAGATCTGTAACTGCTTAAAATTCATTTTGCCACATGATGATCTTGATTGGCTGCTGATGGACAACCTGTGGGCTAGGGGTCCCAGCTCATTGAATATCTCCTAGCTAGTACTCAGGAGCCAAGATCATGTTTGACTCTGTAGCAGTAATCATGAAACTCATCTCCTGAACATCATCAATACCCCACCTTAGAAAAAAATGGATGTGACTTCATAGATCATACCTTAGCAATGGTGCAAGTGCCATATACTACTCCCAGGAATTATGTTTTTGGTTGTGTGCCACATCCTATCATGATCTTGACTTTAGAAGATCTCAGCAGAACTGAAATATGATGCAGGACCCGTGACCAGAATTATCATATCTTGGTTTTACGGGAACTGTTAAAGGATTATTTTCAGCTGGTAAGATACAAGGTTTCTAAGCTGTACACATGCTTATGTGATTATCTGGTTGATGCTTCCTCACAGTTCCATGTATTGTTTCTTTTTCCTCTTCCCTGCTGGTGCCTCGGTCACCCAAGGATATGAATGATTATTGATGCAGTAGGCATGTGCTGATTTACTTAATACCCCAGAATGCCTATCATGATTCTTTTTTTTATTATTATTTTGCATGTGATGCATGGTTAGTGCTTTACAGTTAAGCATAAAGGCTTGTCTCCTGCCCCAAGGTAATTGAAAATGACAAAACAGGAGCTGGGACTGTTGAAATGAATGGTTGTATAAATGCAAAGAGAGTACTTGTTTTCTATTCTTTCCATTAGTATTCCTTAGAATACTAATGTTTAAACTTCATTGCAGTATGGGGCAAGATAGAATTCCTTCATACATTTTGTTTTTAAATCCATGAAACTCCTCGTGAGTTAGATCAAGTCATGTCTAGACCATGCTATTCCATCCCAAATCTTCCTAATTACCTAATATTGAGTCCTTAGATATCCCATCTGTTTGAGCACTATCAGTGCAGGGCAGTATTCTAATGCAGCTGGCAACTACTAGATCCTACACCATTGAAGAATAATAGCTGGAAGGGCATCATGTTCCTCAGAAAGACTAGGTAAACAATTAAAAAATAACATTTAACAGTTTTTTAAGCTCAGCTACCTTAAGAATAGAGACTCAGACCTCGCTGGAGACTCAAGGCATGGTCCCTCCATCTTAATGCCACACAGCTGAATTCTCCAAGTAACACCCTCCACCAGGCAGAAATACTGAGGTGGCTGGAGGCCACTTTTCTGCTCGCTGACTGCATAGGACACTCCAGCCTAAGTTCCTCAGAAACAACCTTGAAAGGCACTGCTCAGCCTCTGTGCAGTTGTCTGAGGCAACTGCTGGGCCCATCACCATCTTTGACTATTGCACCACTTGACATTAGCAAGTCCAGTTACATTACCCAAGTGCAATGTTGAATGGTAGAAAAGGTGTATTTTCCTCCTTGTAGAATCCCCCTTTCTGTACCTCGCATGCTCTGCTGTTCTGTATACAATCCAGAAGAGAAAACAAGCTACTTTTTTTTTTTTTTTTTTTTTTTTTTTACTTTTTTTGAAAGAGAGAGCTATTTATCTCTAGCAGTGGCAACGTTTTCTGGCGGTGGCATAGTGTATTGTCTGTGAGCCATGACCATCAATTTCCTGTTTTCTTCCTCCTTCCATTTCAGGTTGTAACTCCTGGACTGCACAGCAGAACCATGTAACTAAAAGCATTGCTCCCACCTGGGATTCTCAGTTTATCGGACACCACTAGAGGAGAAAGAGTGACTACTGCTACTCCCCCCACCACAGGAGAAAGTAGTTATACCCTTAACCTCCTTCTCTGTCTCCAGTGTCTTACATGGCTCAATGATGCCAACTGCGTAGTCTGCAGATTCAGCATGGAATTTGGGTTATTTTGTTTATTGGTTTGTGGTTTTTTCCCCTCTGTAAGCTTTCTTCTAGAGACATCAGCTGCAAATCTGGGCTAGCAGCCAACTTTGTATCTCCTTGAATAAAAATAACATGGAGCTAGTGGGAAGTGTAGAGAGCAAAAGATCACACAGCCGTGCCACTTGTATCAACCACACAACACTCACCCAAGCTGCAGAGAGCTGCTGAGGTGCTGCCCCAAGAAGGAGTCTTAAATGATGTCCACATAGACAGGCACCTGCAGATGCATGGCCCCTCACCGAGCAGAGCCCAGGAAGTCATAGCAATGAGCTGATCTCAGCTTCTCCTGAACTTGCAGGGTGCAGAGCTGCAAAAGGAGAGGGCTTACAGCCTCCTGCACCAGCTGGGCCTGGGTTCTTGCTGTGCTGCCATGACACCTGGCTGGGAAAGTGATCCTGCAGGGTCCTGGAGGGAACAGAAGCAAGTGCAGTGTGCTCAGAGAGCCTGACTTTCCTAGGATGAGATAGGAATCCGGTATATTCACTGGGGGCAAGCCAGCAGCGCCTCTGTGCCGTATGGGAGGGGTCACGAGAGGGGGCTTGTGGCAGCAGTCAAGGGCATGAAAATAAGCAGCAATTGCTCAGTAGGTGGATGACGAGGGCAGAATGGGAAACAAGCTGCAATTTATTCCCTCTTCCTTGCAAGCCACAGAGGGTAGAAACATGCCTCCAGAAGGAAATGAAGTTGAATAGTAGGGAAATTAAAAGAGCATTTCTGAGTTCTGCTGACCTTGCCTGCCCCAGAAAACCTTTTCTGTGATTAATCCGCCCTCTCACTGAACTGATCACTTCCTCCCAGCACAGACCTTCCCTTCCCCCTCCTTACCCATCCACTCATGATGCTTTCTTCACCAGCTGCATTTTGACTGCTTGCATTGCAGTGGTGCTGTGTATTGGACATAGATCTGTGATGGGGATCAACTGCTTAGTTCCAGCATCACTAACTGAGCCTTCTCTGACAGCTCAACAGGTGCATTCCTCATCTCATTAAAAAAAAAAATAATAAAAAAAAATAGGCTTTTGAGGGGCAGCAAAAGCTTTCCAGGATCTGGCAGATTTTATGCTGGACGAGTTGGTACTTTTTCTGGGTACAAGCCCTGGGGTGTAACCATTTGGTGTGTACTCAAGTTGGACGCATTTGGGTAATTAGGTGATGATGGATGGCCAGGTACCCGTAGGTCTAGGCAGCAGATGAGTTACAGTTTCAAAAAAAAAAACATCTGGGATGCCTGGATTTTAAGCAAAGCTGTCAGTCTGCTTCTGAACCTCCACCCATAGGCTGATATCCTGGCCTCTCTCTGTCCCCATCCCTAGGGAGGTGCATGCTGCATGGGCTGGGACTACCCCTGGTGCCCCTGGCTGCCCTGCTCCTGGCTGAAGAGATGGCAGTGGCCCTGGCTGCCCACCCCTGACTTGCTGCTCCCCAGGGAGCACCCACCATCCCCTATAATATGTATGCATGCAGAAGCTGTTCAGCTAGATACATTCTTCAAGAGAAAAATAAGACTGGAATACTAAAGTAATAAAAAATAATAATAAAAATCAGACAACCAAACAAAAAGAGCAGTCACAAAAATGCAGGAACAGCAACAAGGCCTCTGTCCTAGTACAATTGTGCCTGATTAAAAATAATCACTTTCCTGTATTTTTTCTGTATTTTTCAGGTCAAGGAATAAAAGCTGTGCAAATACCTGCCTTGGACAGTTCTGCTCACTGCTTATCTACCCTTCTTTGCATTCAAAACAGTTCATAAAAATTTCTTTCAGGAATGTTATGTGCTTAAAGTAATACAGGACAGGAAAGAAGATGCCACTCTATGGAATGGAAGCAATCAGCCACAAAATATAGCCTTTTCAAGAACATGAGAGTACAGAGGGTGATGAAATGTCAGCATGCTCTGGAAACACCTGTTTGTCAGAGAAACAAAAAAAAATAACCCCATTCTCTACCTCCCCCAACTCCTTCCCTTTTCAATTGATGTAACTACTAAGGCTGGCTTTTAAAAACAAGGGAGCTAGTAGAAGAAAAAAAAATAAAAACCTTAAGAAGTCTTATCAACAGGTAGAGAGTTAGGCATGTCCTTAGGGATCCTGAGGAAAGATCTCTTTCTGTTGTAGTATATGAAAAGTATATAAAACAAAAATGGTGAATATACATATAATAGGTTCTAAATCCTGGAACTAGCATTTGTCATTCATTGCCAATTTGTCTCTCTATGCACAAAATCTTAGATCTTTCATTATTTAGACACTGTCAAAATATCTGTTCAATATATTAGTGGAGAGGGGTCTTTAAAATTGGAGAAGAAGCATCTTAGACTCTTATTACTGTCATTTCTTGTGAAGAGCCTTAGTGTAAATGAAAATCTGGCACATTCCTCTTCATAAACACTGCCATTTATTAGCAGGTTAAGAGAGAGAAGAAGAAGAGTCCTTTTGATGAGTAGCATAGAAGATAATTAATTAGAGTTGTAATTCAGCAGAAAAGTGTTAAATTTAAACTTCAGAAGAATCATAAAGCTTAATGAATTGACCTGGAATGTGCTGGCATTTCTAGCATGGTAGTTAATTGCCTTGAATTAAATGACCTGAAATCATCTCAGGACATTAAAAAATTGAATTGTTTCACCTGACTGGTATATTCTGGGAGGAAAAGAATACATCTCTATATGAAACTATAAATAATTTATTTAATAAATTGTGTTCCACAGAGATTATAATTTTGTATCTCTTTCCATTCATTTCTATGAAGACTCAAAGGCTTCATCAAGGAGACTTCATATAATATTTTGAACTAAGGAGCTCCCTATATAAGCATTTAAAGCAAGAGATACTGAAAAGGCAGTTTTCTTTCTGCCCTTCTGTTCTCCTGTCTCACTTAACTCGCATCTCCTTTTGCTATGAGTGCCCAGCAAGCAGTCTGCCAGCTTTCACAGATGTTTGAAGACAAGGACTGATTAGTGTACTCTACACACTGAATCTCTGCTCTTCAGATTTTAATGTGTTTCTTAGATATTTAGCAGAGTTGCCTAACTGTTACACCACATCTATAAAATTAGGGAAAATGGCAGGGACATTTGGCTTAATAGATGATGAAGCTGGTACAGCTGAACTTGAGGGCACAGGCAGAAGTCTTAAGTATTGTTCTTAAAACAAAAAAATCCTAAATAAAACCAATTTTTTAAAAAACAGAACCACAAACATAGAAATAATAAAAGAGGTTCTGCAGTTTAGCTTTTGAGCCCAACTTCACTCTCCCTTTATGTGACAGTAAAGTCCAACTGACGCCATCAAGCAGCAGAAGAGAATTTGGGCCAGTGCGTAAGTACCGTGCCACACTTCATCGTGCCTTATGTTTGTTTATTTTACCAGTTCCTCTCCCTCATATGACAAGAAGAGCTGTCTCCACAGAGTTCCCTGTGGGTTCCATTCCCACTGAATCTAACTCAAGAGGCGGATTTAGTCACTGCCCTCCCCATGCAAAGTGTCTTGTAGCCAGCCATGACCTGTGCTGGCAAGTTTCACAGCCTTTGCCACCTGAAGCGTTAGAGGATATTTACTGTAATAATTTTTGTGAGCTGTCCGTTTCTTCACACTGATCAAAAGTAATGCCAGTATTTTCCCTTTTTATTGCCTTTCTCATTTTGCTGAAATCATGACCTGTGTTCACCACAGCAGTGAGTGCTGCCAAATGGCGTAAGATCACTTGCACTACAGGAATAAAAGTGTATGCAAATCTAAGGAATTGGAAAAGCAACTCAGAGGCTCAGGTGGCTTTATTCAATCAAGGTAAAGCAAACAGGCCCTGGAATATTGTGTGTAGGGACCTGTTCATCCTAAGGCAGAAACATTGCAAACACTGTGAGTCAGCACTGAAGTTCTGAGGAAGTTTCAATGTTTGTCAGAATCGGAAAGTCATCCACCTAATTAAGGACTGATTTTAAGCTTATACTTCCCCTTCATTATTATGCACTGCAAGAGCGTACTACAAACATTAGTATCCCATTATTGGTTCATAATGTGGTGCCATTACTCTATCCCAGCTCAAATTACCACTGTAATGGCTACTGGCTTCCAATAACCTACCCCAATGTGAGATTCCACAAGGGAGATGGAGTTTATGTGAGGCACCACTATAAATGTCTCATAATATGCGTAAAAGACCAAATTGCTCATAAAAGATTGAACATCATCTGAATGCAAAGCCTCTGTGCTGTCTGAAACAGATGTTTTCTTTTATGCTGCCTAGAAAGGATATATCTTGGGGATTGTTTTAATGCAAATATATATGGTCAGTTCCCTACTTCCCTTCTACTTTCCTTCCCACTTCTCCCTCTCTTTGCCTTAGACTGGATTGTGAATATGTGAAATACTGTAGGACTCAGCCTTTAGAGTGCAAAGGCAGGTGCCATCTTTTAAGGAGAAGAAGCTGCTTCCCATTCTCCTGTCACACACTGTTCATCAGTGTGATGTCAGGTACCTGTACTGCAATTAAATTTGGTTCCCTTGTCCATGATTTCTTGTCGGTCTCACTGCCACATCTTGGAGTTCCCTTCTGCTCAGTGCTCATATCAGTCCTTACAACAGGACTGATATCTGCTAAATAAACATCACACACATTCTGTTCCTTATCAAGGCCCTCTAAGTTTATATTTATTTATTTATTTCAAACTTTGTGTTTTTTCAAAAGGCTTTAATTATAATTCTCTGTTCTTATCTTTCTCTTCTTACAGTTGCCATCATGCATTAACTAAACTTTGATTGAATCATCTTTGAAATATATCCTTAGGAGCAAGGCATATTTTAAAACAAAAGATAACATATCACTGTAACAGGGACGTGCAATTCAGACTACCATTTTCTTTCACATATAATTTAGTTATGCATATATTACATGTAGGCAAATACCCAATCTATCAGGGAAAATTCTCCATTTATTTTTTCTTTCATCTCTTTCACTCTGTGATCTGCATCTCACAGTCAATAACTCCTTTCCTCCCACGTCATAGCACCTGTCTTTTCTACAGTTTTAAATGACAAAGGCTGCCTTTTTTTTTTTTTTAATTCATATACGATTTTTTTTCATTTGTTGATACAAGAGCCTATAACATTTTGTATTTTACTTTTCAGAAAACTGGTTGTCTCTCATTAAATATCCACTTCTTTGCCATCCACCACAATAAAAAAACTTCCATACTTCCTAGCATTAATACCTTTTCCATTCACAATAGTAACTTGCCTGCAGTCAGAATTTCTCTATCTTTTCCTGCATATTCCTAAGTGAGGAAAGATTGAAAATGTGCTATTAAAAATCTCTGAGAAGGACTGGGGATCATTGTCTCTCAATTCGCTGAAGTTAGACTGTGGATAAGTGAATGAAGATGTGTAGAGAGCCTATGACTGCAAATTATGTTATCCATTTCTTAAAGGAAGCATTGAGGTTTCTGTTTCCTCTGAGTCCATCCTGTCACACTGAAGTTAGCAAGAATTCTGACAGTAAGTCTTTTTGAGTTTTCATTGCCACGGGGATTGATAGATAGACAGTTATCTAATATATTTATGTGGAAGCTATTGTTTTCCCCCTTCTTTAGCAATAACTTCTGAATTTAGTGATGCTCTTACTTGCCAATTTTACCATTATCAAAATTACATGTCCTTATTTCTTTGACAGATTTCTAGTAATATACGAAACATTGCTATGAAGTAAAGATTTTATGTTATTGCATTCAGGAAGTTCTGGGAAAAGGAAGCTGCTTTTTTGCCATCAAGTAATTAAAAGGTTTTAATATTTTAATATATAGGGCAAGGGGACTCTGACTGGAATAACAATTTGTGTTTCAATGAACAATCATGTTCCTCGCACCATGTTAAAATCAGAATAAATGGAATATTAATATAGCAGAAACATAAACCCTTTATTGTAGTAAAATCATGTTATTGTTTTATAGGAATTTGGATCTTCAATCATATTATATTATATTAGAATTAAATTACATTTCTGATAAGATGGAACACAAATGTGTTAGAAATTATCTAACTTTCAAAAGGCTGTAAAGAGGCCTCTGGAAGGAATCAAAATTGTTGAGGGGGTACAGTTGTTTATTCTTACTTTGTAATTAACAGTCATTAATGACTTAGAATCAATCTGACTAATGAGGCATTGTCTTCATAAATTTGTTTTCTGTACTGTAAGGAAAAGACTGAGGAAGAACATTGAGAAAAGTTATTAAGACAGCATCAACTCCAATAATGAGACTAAGCAAAGTATATATCACTTCTGATGGAACAACTGAACAATGAACAAAACAAGAAAAAGAAGTCTTTATAAAGACAACTTACCAAAAGCCAGCAGTAGATTACAATTTCAAACTAAGACCTTTAAGAATGAAACTTGAACTCTAGACATTGTATGTGACCCAGAGGTCCCAAGACTAATGTTCTATCCCTTTCAAATTACATATTTAGCCAAATAGACTTATAGACAGTTGAAATTAGTGGGGACATGCACAGTAACTTTAGCAAGTTTTAGATCAGACCTTTGTTTTCCAATGAAACTTGGCTGATTTATGTACTGGGGAAACAACAACAGCTATAGATTGCAGAGCCCCAACTCCTACTTTGGTAGTAACTTGCATCACAAAACTAGTCAACTTTCTCTGTTTATTAATTCTCTTCATGTTATGGCAGTAGTGTTCTACTGCACATGATGAGCATCTACTCTGTTATCAGCTGTTTTCAACATCAGATACTTAAATACGTTTAGATTTGAGAAATTGTAATTTTCTTGATTGTAGACATTTGCAAAAACAATGAAGTCTGCTCTTCTTTAAATAAACGGAAAGACTTTAACTGAAATTAAAAAATATTATATAATATTAAAAGATCACCATAAAATAAATAATTTTGATGGAACAGCACATCAAGAAACAAGCAGGAATTCTGTAGACACAAGCAATTACAAACCTTGGTGTTCTGTGTTTTGCCATAAATTTCTTCCTTCTACCTTCCATGAATCACTTGCTTAGGATGTCAGAAAAGTGCTCATTGCATCACTGAACACTTAAAACTGAAGCATTTCTGCAGAGCTTGAGAATGCCTTTTGTCTTTTTCCTGGGGAGTCACTTGATATAAGATTAAAATAAAATAATAGAATCATGGAATCATTGAATGGCTTGAGTTGGAAGGGACCAGGTACAACTCCCACTAGACCAGGTTGCTCGAAGCCCTATCCAACCTGTCCTTGAATTCTTCCAGGGAGGGAGCATCCACAGCTTCTGTGGGCAACCTGTTCCTGTATCTTGTGTGTTTATCTGTTCTGTGTTCCTGTGTGTTTACCACCCTCATGGAAAAGAATTTCTTACTAATATCTAATCTAAATCTACCATCTTTCAAATTAAAACCATTACTCCTTGTTCTGTCACTACAAGCCCTTGGTAAAAGTCCCTCCTCAGCTTTCCTGTAGCCCCTTCAGGTCTTGGAAGGCTGCTATGAGGTCTCTCCTGAGCCTTCTTTTCTCCAGGCTGAAGAGCCCCAACTCTCTCAGCCTGTCTTCATAACAGAGGTGCTCCAGCCCTTTGATCAACTTTATGGGCCTTCTCTGGACTTGCTCCAACAGATCCAAGTCCTTCTTATGTTGGGGTCCTAGAGCTGAACACAGTGTCCAGAGCCTAGGGTGCATGATGAAAATTCACCATAAGAAAGTACTGCAGGTAAAACTTTAAAAGTAGAAAATTACCTTTAATGCTGTAAGACAGAGAAAAAGAGCATGAAAGCACTTCAATTAAAGCAGATAAAACAAGATGCAACTTCTTTGTGTCTAGGTACAAGGCTGATTTTGTTGCAGATTGTTTTGTCCATAATGTTCTATTATTTCATTCTATTAGCATTCTTTATTATTCCAGTTGAAAGCTCTCCAGTTTCAACATCTCGTGAACAAGTCTTAAATATAAATTTGATTCAATGTTCATATTTTTTTCTAATATGGACCCTTTTTCTAATATGGACCTTATATTTATGCATAAACAGATTTCTCTGTGAAAGACCACTTGTGAAGGTTTTCATTGCATATTTGTTGATATAATAATTCTTTGGTCTGAATAATGCTATGATCAACTCTTTCCTGAAGAAGAGGACAGTGTGTAAGAAATGCAAGAACAATATTGAAAGATTGAGATTGTTAAAAATAGTCTTCCTTATGCAATCAATTCACTTGAGACCTCTAGGTATAGTCTTTAGTAAAATCAAGTATATTTTAAATAAATCATAACAAATAAAATATAAGTTTAATATTCTGTTGCAGAAGCCTATTAAGAGCATACAACAAAAAACACCAATTAAGTTATCTATCAAAGTGGGTATATTGGAAGAATGGTGTTAAGTTTCAGGGTCAGTCCTTGCCAAATTAGGAGTCTGCAGTACACCTGAATAAATATTCATTATGTCAGAATTTTGGAAATTTTTTTATGAAAATCTATTTTTAAAGGGAGATTTCATGCTCTTGACCTGAAACTATGACTCCCAGAAATGCCTGTCTTTTTCCCATCTTCCCCACTCCTTCCGTCATACACACATACACTCCCTCTCTCAAAGGATAGCAGCAGAGTACTCTCAGACACTGGCCTTTTTTTATACCTTCGGAAAAATGCTTTAAATGTACTATATATAAAAACTCTGAATGCATTTCATTATGTCATTAATTCTTCCTGGTTGCTGTGTCTTCATTTATTATTTTTAATGTCTTCAGAAGTAATAACAGAAGCTAAATCACTTCCAAGAACCTCACTTCCCTGGTGCAGAATTTAATGCACTGGCAGAAAATGGTTTTAAAGCAAATGTTTTGACCACCTAACATTTTGGGAAACAGACTGTAGCTTTCCAAAAATAAGACCCATGAAGAACCTAACAGACTGAACTGGAGGATATGAAAAGGAGACATAAAGGAAAAAAAAAAAAAAAAAAAAGAAAAAAAAAAAAAAAAAAAAAAAAGCGCCTTTCCAAGGCCTAAACATATTCCAAGATTAGCAGGGATCACATCAGCCAGATCTGCACCAAGACACCCAAGAAGCTGCTCTCTCACCCAAGATGTGAGTGATTTTCTATAGGAGATTCTATAACAGCCTGTAGGAAACACTGAGCACTGATAATTTGCAGGTACCCAGTGGAGTGCAACCCATTGTTACTTGGATTGGAGATGCTGGACTGTTTGAATCAGAAGGGCTTCCAATTGCTAGGACAGCTCCAGGCGCAGGATGCAGCGAACAAATGCTATTGTGGTAGGGATGCGGGATATTACTGGCAAGCTACCACTGACCTTTGTGCTCTACCCAGGTGACCAACAAAGAAAAAGCCTTGCTTTCTCAACAGCATCCAGAGAAAGGGACAAGGGGATGCATTCTCACCTGTGGCATTTTCTAAATGCTCACTAGCTCTCAACTGAGAAAAAAACCTTTCTTTTTATATTTGTAGAAGCTGACATACAGAGATGATATACTCTACTCCTACACACGTAGCTGAGAAATCAATGCTAACACAGAGTCTGGCAGAGATGTACAAGGGACAGCAGGATTTCAGCAGAGATATTATGTTGCAAAATGAAGCAGCTTCATTACTTCAGGTTTGTCCTAGGAAATACAGAGGCAGGAAAGAACAAGAGACACGCTCAGGTATGGTAATCTGCTTGAGGCAAGAGCTCTTGGAGGAAACAATGTGCATTTTGAACCCACTGGACCCAAAGACAGCACAAAATATTCAGAGGAATAACTCATCATGTTGTATTTAGCCATCCCCTACCATGAGTGTGACAGAGGTCTTCCAGAAACATTTCTATTGAGACCTTCCTTGAAGGACAGTTTCGGTCTTTGGCTGCTCAGCAGTCTGACATGCTATCAGTGGACCTCTTCTGGAAGGTCATCTGAATAGACCTTTGCACACCCTCTGCAGAGGGTATAATGCCACTCTTTTGAATTTTCTGGGAATGAAGCTTGCAAACCCTGATTTGGAGCTAGTCCAAGGAAAAGATGGGAAAATAAATTTGAATGAGGAAATGTATACATATATAAAATATATTTCCTTCTCTTTTGGTCAGTCATATGCTTCAGTCATTCACAGTTCTATTGTTTGTTATCAGGACTCCCAAATTGTTCTGTCTTTTTGTGCCATTCTTCCATAGGATGACCACCATGTGCCTACCTAGGCACTTAGACATCCTCCTTCCCATGTCCTCACTCACTTTCTGAGAAAGGCAAAGGGAAAGGATCTGCTTGGGAGCTGGAAGTGAGGTGCTCTCTGCCAGTTGGTGAAAGCTTACTTAACTATGTATAAGCTTTCCTTGTAAGCAGGTAAAGGGTTGCTACAGCCCAGTTACTTTCTCTGGGTGTGTCTCTGCCCAGCCAAAGCTTATTTAGAAATCCTCCTAAGGAGGACTCGCTGCTACATAGGTTTTTAAAAATCAAAGCACCTTTTTTGTGAATCTAAAGAACTTTCTTCCATTTATTTTACTAGCTTGGACAAATCTAACAGTCTGGGACTCAAGAGGTGAACCATCAAAAGAAAAATCCCCTATTACTATTCCTGCAATGTTTAATTAAAAAACAGCTGCCTAGAATTTGCGAGCAATGAGATACATGGCTATTGGGAACACCATCATTTTTCAAATGGCTCTGACCAATGTTGTGCATAAAAGGCATTTTGTTTAGACTTATGTAGGCAAGAAGAAGAACCATTTCCCACATATAACAACAACAGTAATCTAGTGTGAATTTGGGCTGTTAAAAAGTTGAGAAACTGTATTTGGAGGGTTGTAAGGATAGATTTACTTTATGAGTTTTCTGCACAACAGATCAGAGTTTGTCACAAGCCGGTACCAGGGGGATGTTTAGTCTTATGTGGGGAAGAAAAGAACAGTTTCCCACAGAGTACAAAAATCCACCAGCTCTGGGAAGATTCATAGGACCAAAGTGGCTCAATGTATTTGCAGAATTCCTAGCTTGTAAAAAAAAAAATAAAAAAAAATTAAAGCCACTGTTTATAGGGTATTTCCTTCTCTTCTATTTTTTTTTTTTAATCCTTATTAGTAAATCCTCAACATTAACACTTCATGTCTCAATATTTGCCAGATAAAATGTGCAGAAATCCACACACACGTATGTACATGCATATGCTTAAGTTGCTATTATTGTAGTCTTCTGTTACCACTAATTTAAGCTTTTTAATGTACAGTTCACTGAGCTAGAAAAGATTCTATCAAGTCCTGAAGAAACTTTGTTGTCTAAAAGACTAGTTGCTATTAATCTTTGCTCCAGGGCAATATTTATGACAAATATTAATGTCTTTAGTGCTGACTATCCTCCTTTTAGGTATCTATGATTACTATTTCATTTTCATTTATTCTGGCACCCTGAGTATATTATATCATAGAAACATAGAATTACTTAGGTTGGGAAAGACCTTCAAGATCATCGAGTCCAACTATTAACCCTACTCCACCAAGTCCAGCACTAAGCCGTATTCCCAAAAGTGCCACTTTTAAACATATCCAGGGATGGTGACTCAACCACTGCCCTGGGAAGTATGTTTCAATGTCTGACAACCCTCTCAGTGAAAAAGTTCTTCCTAATGTCTAGTCTAAACCTCCCCTGGTGCAGCTTGAGTCCATTTCTTCTTGTTCCATCACCAGTTACTTGTGAGAAGAAACCAACGCCTACCTCTTGTCAACATCCTTTCAGGTAGTCATAGAGGGTGATGAGGTCTCCCCTCATCCTCCTTTTCTTCAGAATAAATAGCTTCAGTTCCCTTGGCTGCTCCTCATAAGACTTAAGGCCCTTCACCAGCTTTGTTGCCCTTCATTAGATACGCTCCAGCACCTTGTTATCTTTCTGGTATTGAGGTGCCCAAAACTGGACACAGCACTTGAGGTGTGACCTCACCAATGCTGAACACAGAGGGATGATCATCTCCTTTGTCCTGCTGGCCACACTAATTCTAATACAGGCCAGGATGCCATTGGCCTTCTTGGCCACCTGGGCACACTGATGGATCCTATCCAGCCACCTGTCAATCAGAACCCCCAGGTCCCTTTCTGCTGGACAACTTTCCAGCCACTCTTCCCCAAGCCTATAGCATTGCATGGGGTTGTTGTGGCACAAGTGCAGGACCCGGCACTTGGCCTTGTTGAACCTCATACAATTGACCTTGGCCCATTGACCTAGTCTGTCCAAGTCTGTCTGTAGAGCCTCCCTACCCTCAAGCAGATCAGCACTCCCTCCCAACTTGGTGTTGTCTGCAAACTTACTGAGGGTGCATTCTATCTCCTCATCAAGATTGTTGATAAATATGTTTAAAAGAAGTGGTCCCAACACTGAGCCCTGAGGAGCCCCACTTGTGACTGGGCACCAACTGGATTTAACTCCATTCACCACCACTCTCTGGGCCCAGCCAACCAGTCAGTGTTTTATCCAGCAGAGACCACGCCCAATCAAGCCACGAGTAGCAAGTTTTTCACCAGAATGTTGTGGGAAACAGTGTCAAAGGCCTTACCGAAGTCCAGGCAGACAACACCGACAGCCTTTCCCTCATTGACCATGTCATTTTGTCACAGAAAGTGATCAGGTTTGTCAAGCAGGACCTTCCTTTCATAAACCTGTGCTGACTGGACCTGAATCATGATGTATCTTAGCCTAAACATCTACACTCTCTATGAACAGCCCTACAGGATCACAACAAAACCTGTCCAGTCCAATTCTCTGTATTGGAAAGTGATTATTAATAGGTATCTCAGGAAACAGTGTTTAAGCATAGCATACTTACCCTCACAGACTCTCCGGCAACTGAGACTTTGCTGCTGGGAGATCTCCTGACCTAACTGAAGGATCATTATGTTTAATAGGTATTTATGCATCTCTTCTCTAAAACTGTCCCTTAACCCCATTATAACTTTACTTCTGCAACATCCTATAACAACATATTGCCAAACTTAGATAAATTCACACCTAGAAGTTGGAGCCATGGCCTTGATTTAAAGACTTTGTCTTCCTGCTGCAAAATACAATGAAAGTTCAAGGGATGGAATTTTTTTAGGATCCAGTACTTCTATGCCCCTCTGATTTCTGTTAAAGGGGGAGGTTAGAGTTCCTCTCTTGACCTCTGAGGAGCTTGGCTAATGGGAAGTGAGAGGCACCTAAACACCGTAGGGTAGGAGGTGACTGAGCCTTATGAGATGATGATGGGTTTCTTGATGGTTTCCTTACAACATCCAGGAGCCTCTGGGGCCCTAAAACCAAACCATTTGCATCTGAAACAAGCAGAGGGAGAAAGCAGATGCCTGTGAATAAAGTGGGCATGCTGTCACCATAAAAAAAATAAATAAGATCACACAGTACGAGAAGCTGTGTGGAACACAATTACATGTGTTGAGGTTGGCATGCCAGCTGGGGGACACTGTTAACACTAAGTGGATATAAGTATTTATCTAGGGTAATCAGAAGGGCAGAAAAGAGCTGTATCCTGTCAGAGGCAACATTCACATACACTAAAGGAGCTGGAAATTCTGATGCCTGAGCCTTTGATGGCAGATTTAAAGTCTATACGCAGTTCTTTGCTCCTCCCCTGTTTAAAAGCAGAGAAAGACTGGCTCACAGTCTCTTATTTCTTATAAATTTGAAGAATTGGGTTCACGAGGAATCTGACTACATATCCTAGTGGGCCAGATGCACAGCTGAGATAATATTGTATTCAAAATTACTGTGTGCAAGCTGGTTTATATAATCTGAATAGGAGACTGGCAAAGGCAGAATTAGGTATACGAGGTAAGGTATGTATGAAAGTGGACTTAAGTCTGTGTGGTAGTTAGATGTGTAGCATTGCATTAGTGAAATAAGTTAGTAAACCTATGCAAAGCCTGAAAAGCTAAAATTAATGAAGGGAATTAATTAGAATATAACAGAGGGTGGGGTTGCTGGGGTTTTTTTTGCTGTGTTGTTTTCTTCTTTTCAAAAGCTGTGAGGTACGTTTTAGTCTATGACTTGCTTTGAATTTTCTATTGAAGGAATCCCTTTCTATTCTGTTATTTTCACTGTCTTGAACCTATAATTGTAATTGGACATGCAATAAGATAAACCATGATGCAAATTAATATAAAAGGCGTGATGAAATAAAATATAAAGTGCTGGCCATCTAAAATAAAGGGTAGCTTAACTGGTTCCCTAAAAGCACTGGGCAGTATTCTCTGTGATCTGCCTTCCAGTATCAGTGAGAATTGTGCATATCAAATGGGGAGTAAAAGTAGATCACTTAGTGTTCACCTTCTCATCAAGTTTCACATAAACACACAACAAAACAACAATTAAATCCATTCTAACTCTTATATAGAATCTGGACCTTTGCTAGGCAAGCTGCAAAAGAAAGTAAATGGAAGACATGGCAGAGGAAAGCAATTAAATTGAAGTTGTGGCTTCTAATTAAGATGTATAGTATATCAGTGACTTAATTTCTGAGGTTATTTATTGCTATAAAAAAAAAGTCTGTATGACTCAACCTTTCAAGCTTCTGACTTTAATGGCAATTCAAAGCCCTTGACATTTCCACGGTGTGCTCAGTGCTACAGACTTTTAAGTTCCTAAAAGAAGAGAAAACATTTTTCTCTTCTTGCTTAGGGTCAAAGTACTAAACTTCCAACTCCCCAGATCCGTGTCAAATGTACATATGGATGCCTAAAGCCATAATGTGATCATCCACTGTGATTAAACCGATTATGCAGAAAAAAGCCTGTAGACTCTATACTGCTTTGGTCTGAGTTTTGTATCTGTTAGCCTATGTAGGTAATCCTGCAAAAATTAGACATTTGTAGTTTATGTTAATGACCAGAAATTAATGAATCAGGTATTGCTCCGTGTGCCTGTTTCAAATGTTAGTCTTAATATAATCCTGGTGGGCCCAGCGTGTTTTTGTGTACAAAGTAGGAGAAGCTCCAATGATGTTGACAGAAAGTTATATCTATAAAAAGTTGGTATAAAGGATACTGGAACCTAGCCACTTTGCCTTCATGCCATATGACTTTCTCTCCTGAATTTCTTGTGGCCTGAAGTTGCCTTTCTGAAAATTAATGGACTTTCTTTCTATGACTTCAGCTGGAGCAGGATTGAACCATTGAAAGACAGGTTTAATACCTCCCTGATTAATTTCATATTCCAGTAAGCTCCATTAGAAAAACTCGATTTATTCTAAACGCTGATAACACAGCATTTAGGCAGGAAAAAAAGTACCATCAATCACTTGGTGTTATCCCATTGATAACACTACGTACATCAGTGATGAACTCAGAAGGCAAGAAGATCCAGATGAATTGGTACAATTTGTGTGGTTTTTTTTTCATTTTATAAACTAAAGTGTTGCAGAGATATAAACCACTATTGTAGCTATCTTTTCTACTGTGAAACTCAAGCATATCTAAAGGCCTTATAAGAAAAAACAGGAGTAAACAACAAAGGATACATTTAAATACTTTTACAGAGTAATATATAAGAGCAGTAGTAAAGGAATTAAAGTTTAATATTATAGACTTATGATCAGAAGCCCAGCATTCAACTTTAATTTATGTGTTCAGTGAATAAACTGTGGCAATGAAATTTTGCTTCTACATACCTCAGTGGAGAACGAGTATTTGTTGTAATAGAAGCTGAGTGGCTCAAGGTTCTGAAAGTAATATGGTGAAGGGAATAGAACCTATATTGGCCATTAATATACTGACTTCCCTGGGAGGGGCGAATAGCCTTACCTATGCAATTTTCTGAGTTCATAAGACAGATCTGTCTAATCTGTCTAATCAAATGTTCTTCAAAATATCTGAAAAACATCAGAAAACACTTATTTTCTGTATTATTCCCAAACATCAAAATGGCCATTGTCCATTCAGTTACCATCTGTTGAGTAAAACATATTATATGAAGTTCTAAAAATCTGTGAAGACAGTGAAGTCATGCAAGATAGTGCATAATAATGAACACAGCAAAATTGAATGAAAAAAACCCTTTGGAAATTAAAAATTACAGCAAAATGTTCAGTTTAGTCTGTTAATTGCTTTTTGCTGAGCTTATGAAAAAGTTAAAGAGATATCTTTTCTATTTTAACATAATTTATCTTGACAAAGTATGTTGACAGTGCTGCTTGTGCATGTAATGCCATTAAAGGTAATATTATTAGCTTTTAAAGATAAAAAAGATTGTTACATCTTTCTGTGTAACCAAAGCAGTAGAATTTGCCAAGCAATTCTTGCCTCCAGCTCAGAAGTTACAGATTGATATCTACAAAAAGACTTTTAATACTTATTTAAGCCCTCAAAGTAATGGCAAAGCTAGGTTATTGCTTGGAAAAATGTTATTAGTTTGGGTAGGAAAAAGCATTTTGAATTTTTCTTTATGCAAGAGAAAACATCGCCATTAATATGTATGCATCTTAGGGCAATTTAAGCCGTTCTTATCAGCTGAGGCATTTATTGACTACAGTTGATCATTTTTACTTGTTGAATAGAATGCAGTAACTTTCATTTGGTACTGTAATAACATCAAGTTATATGAAATCCAAACAGGCCTTATGTTTATATTATGTTCCATTACACTGGAAATTATTCTCCTTTGTACCCACTGAACTTGATAAAGTAGTATGGAGATAATCTGATTCTGTTCAGCTGTTATTTGTGTCATAAAAGAGAATTCATCCACCAGAATTGGTTCACCTACACTTTTCCTTCAGTGCAGTAAGTGTTGATGAGGCAGGTGTAAGTTAAAGGGAATTAAGGTTTTCTTTCACTTCTATCTTTTTAAATTCATTTTTCTACATGTGTTTGTTACATTCAGCTAAAGCCAAGGAAAACTCAGCTCTGAAATAGCAACACTAGTGTCCTCATGACTCCAATAAAATTATTCTTTTCACGCAATAAAGGCAGCATCCTGCTTCCTTTCTCCTATTCTGGCCTTGCAATGTCAGCAACAGCAGTAATTTAACCTTTGGTGTTGCTCTAATGGACTGCAATTAACCAGCCGAATTTTCACTGGCCTCTATTGGAGTGGAATAGCACGAGGAGGGGCTGCAACACGAGCTGCTGCAGAGTGCGTGCAGGAGAAAGGCATCCCACTTCTGTCTGCATAACTACGGGCTGCGGGCTGTGCCTCTGCAATGCATTATTGATCAAACAGTTGTTATAAATAGGAGCAGCTAGTTTTGCTACCAGCACCAACCCTCAGATCTCTGAAAGCTAAGATGTAGTTAATGTATTCATATAGAACACATAAGCTAAGACTAGAAGACTGCCTACAAACAACTGTGTAAGGAAAAGAATTAACAAGACAAAACTCATTAAGAACTATAATACTTGTTAGATTAGATAGCTTTTATGACCTGCACCTCTCCCCAACATGCCCTTCTTCTGTCAACATTCAAAACCTCATTAGAGATTTGCTGAGACAAGTTGGTTCTTAGTTTGATCAGAGAAAGAAATTATACAATTCCACTAAATCTTCTGACAGTTCTGCTGTCAGGGCTGTCAGGCTGGGCTATGTACTTTACATTAAATGAAGCAGAATACAGTAGTACAGAAGGGGCTGTAAGAGTCTCTTCATAACAATGATTTATTTATTTTTGCATTTAATATGGCTTTGAGCTGTCAAATGATGCCAGGTTATTGCTGTTGTTTATTGTTTACTGCTGATATTATTATCATGCCTCAGAGTAACCATGGACTAGGATCCAATTGTTCTTGCTGACGTACACAGCTCTGCCAGGGAACTTGTAACTCAGAGTATGGTTAGTGAGCAAAGAGAGGCAGGACTGCAGCACAGCAAGTCAGCTTTACTTGCTTGAGCATGGGTAACAGCAGTGGTGAAATCACTGTGGCTTGTACTGTGGCTGCCTCAGTCGATTCGTGGTATGATCTTAAGATCTTACCCCTGTATGGCCTTGGGCTGTTCCCACTGCAGTCTGCAGTACAGCAGTGATAGTGGTTGTGGCCACGACAGATGGCTTGATGCTTGTGCAGCAGCATCACAAACATGGTATAGGACAAGGTGGAAGTGAGGAGGCAGGTGTGGAGGAAGCCGAGAGGCCTGGTATTACATGCACAGTGGTCATGGGACATCAGCTGCTTCTCTAGTAACACCTTTGTTCAAGGCTTCATGGGAAAGATGGAGATTTTGAGGGGAAGGAAAAAATACAGTGGTTATTCCTTTCAAGTCTCGGAGGCATCAGTGGAGAAAACCACGGTATACTTGCAAAACAGATATATCAAGTAGAGTCTGTAAGAGGCAAAAGATTTTGAGAAGAACAGAAGAACAAGCCAGAGAACTAGGAAGCTGAGGATGACCTGTCCAAAGAAATGGGATAGAAACATGAGTTTTGGAAAAAAATAAATAAATGCAAGGGTCCTTAGATTTACATCAAAAAGAAGAGAGCAACAGCCAAGGTTACCATCACAACCCAGCCTATATCCAACATGCTTGTTCTGCTGAACGTCTCAGATGTATCCATTTGTCACGGGCCGGTACGAAGAGCTACCGGCTGTCAGGATATTTTCGCGACTTCCCCCCCCAATGTGGAGAGGTTTATAAATGAGCCCTGAGTGTGGGATCGTTTCTTAGAGGGTAGATTAAAGTACCCCCCCCCTACCACGCTCAGAAATTGTTACTGAGACCAATGTTTAGTTTGTAAATTAATCAGTTTATTAAGGGATAACACACACTAAGGGATCAAGGTTCAGGAGAGGTGCAAACCAATGGAGTGAAAGGGTAGGAGTTGAGCCCTGTAAGAAGGTAAAAGTATGTGTGTGTGTGCGTGTGTGCCTGTATATTTACCTTCCTTCCTTAATTTGATCGTCCGAAGTGCTGGCAGGCTCAATTGGAGATCTGCAAGGGGGCCGGCGTCCCAGTAACCGGGGTGACCCCTTCCTGCTACTGGCGGGCAAGGCTCCGGTCCCGTGGCAAGTGGCAGACGCAGGCTGGGCTGGCTTCTTTGGTCCGATTCGGTCCGGGCCGGGCAGGCAGAGTTCCAGGGAGCGGGCACGACCCCCCTCGGGGCGAGCACAGGCGGCGCCCCCCTTTCTCCGTTCCTTCGAGCGCGGGAGTGGCGTCCAAGCAGGTCCAGGTGCTGCAGCGGGGTCTGTCCAAAGCAGGCAGAGAGGGCGAGCAGAGTCCTAAAAACCCCCCGCAGATTTTTCTCTTTCTTCTTTTTTATAGACCAAAGACCATTATTCCAAAAGATACCACTGTCTGAATTAGCCAATCACTATTGGCCATGTATATTTACGTTTTTAATCTATTGTTTTTTCTTCTGCCAGTCATCATAACCTTTATGTTGTTCCTTTGCTATGCACCTATCTCGCAGGGCAAGAGGCCTGCTCATTCTGTCCTTGAGTGAAGGCGTCACTCCTGTTTTGCTGGCTTGAAAGGCATCTTTTGTTTAGTCTTATGTGGGGTAAAGAAGATAGGGCGTTCCCCACACCATTGTAGAGAGTTATATCACAGCTTATTTTTTCATGACCATGTAAAATTACAAAGAGAATAGCCTAACTTACATTCATGGAGGAGTTGGGATTCTGTGTCTCTATTATTCAGCAAGGTCTTTCAGACCCCTGCTGCAGAGCTCAGACTGAACAACATCATGAGAAATAGGACTTGGGAATAACAAACATAGGTGTGTTAAAATGAGATATTAGACTTCCAGTATTTTTACTGTAATATTGGAAAAAATGTTTCTGCCATAGGAAGTATTTATACGTAGTATATAAGTGCCTATCAAGAGCAGTCAACATGGTTTTACCTTCTGTGAGGAAATTACTAGGTGGATAGATGATGGTAGAGCGATAGATGTGGTCTATCTTGATTTCAGTAAAGCATTTGACACCGTCTCCCACAGCAT
Organism: Apus apus; assembly: GCF_020740795.1. Classification (NCBI taxonomy): domain Eukaryota; kingdom Metazoa; phylum Chordata; class Aves; order Apodiformes; family Apodidae; genus Apus; species Apus apus. The sequence continues at coordinate 89,818,575 of NC_067285.1, forward strand.
CCTTGTAGATAAGTTGATCAAGTATGGGTTTGATGATCAGGCAGTGAGGTGGATCAAGAACTGGTTGAAAGGAAGAAGTCAGAGAGTTGTAGTCAATGGGGCAGAATCTAGTTGGAGGCCTGTGACTAGTGGAGTCCCTCAGGGGTCGGTACTGGGACCGGTGTTGTTCAACATCTTCATCAACGACCTGGATGAGGGTACTGAGTGTACCCTCAGCAAGTTTGCTGATGACACCAAGCTGGGAGGAGTGGCTGACACACCAGAAGGCTGTGCTGCCATTCAGAGAGACCTAGACAGGCTGGAGACTTGGGCGGGGAAAAACCTGATGAAGTTTAACAAGAGCAAGTGTAGAGTTTTGCATTTGGGGAAGAAAAATGCCATGTACCAGTACAGGTTGGGGGCTGACCTGCTTGAGAGCAGTGTAGGTGAAAGGGACCTGGGGGTCCTAGTAGACAGGAGGATGACCATGAGCCAGCAGTGTGCCCTTGTGGCTAAGAAGGCCAATGGCATCCTGGGGTGCATTAGAAAGGGTGTGGTTAGTAGGTCAAGAGAGGTTCTCCTCCCCCTCTATTCTGCATTGGTGAGGCCGCATCTGGAGTATTGTGTCCAGTTCTGGGCCCCTCAGTTCAAGAAGGACAGGGAACTGCTTGAAAGAGTCCAGCACAGAGCCACAAAGATGATTAAGGGAGTGGAACATCTCCCTTATGAGAAAAGGCTGAGGGAGCTGGGTCTCTTTAGTTTGGAGAAAAGGAGACTGAGGGGTGACCTCATCAATGTTTACAAATATGTAAAGGGTGAGTGTCAAGAAGATGGAGTTAAGCTTTTTTCAGTGATGACCAGTGATAGGACAAGGAGTAATGGATACAAATTGGAGCATAGGAGGTTTAAGGTGAATATCAGAAAAAAATTTTTTACTGTGAGAGTGACAGAGCACTGGAACAGGCTGCCCAGAGACGTTGTGGAGTCTTCTTCACTGGAGACATTCAAGACCCGCCTGGACGCCTTCCTGTGTGATGTACTCTAGGTGACCCTGCTCTGGCAGGGGAGTTGGACTAGATGATCTTTCGAGGTCCCTTCCAACCCCTAGGATTCTATGATTCTATGAACTGGTAAGTATGCCTTTCAAAAAGTCATTACAGTGTCAAAAGTAAAGCTATATTTTTTGAGCTGGTCTATATTAATGAAGGCTGCTGTGTTGTTAATATTGTAGAAGTATATTAATGGAAGACTGAGTTATCAAAATAAAAAGTAAAAGTTCTAGTTCCAAAAGGGCTATTTGCAAGAAGGTGAGCATTTTTTCTGTGTGTGACAAAACAATAGCGATTTGGGGAAGAAATGAGAATAAAGTCTGACAAATATGGAAGAAAAACAAGTGGGAAAGGGTAAATTATCTTGAGATATTGTAATAAGCAATGCTGTACAATTACTGTACAATGCTATATTAATATATTACTATCCTATATACATAATAGTAAATTGTTCAAATCTGTTTAAAATGCTTCTGAAGCCTTTTATTTTTTTCATAGGGAAACTGTGTGACCAGATGAAAAGAGATGCGAGATGGAGCAATTGGAAAACCTGTTGTGTTCTGCATATTGTAAAGATATTGATACCTGGGTGTAAGGACATCTGTCTTGTGAGTGTATGTTGTTAACATAATTTTTAAAAGCTTAAAAAACAAACAAACAAACCACAAAACCCCCACCCAGATATGATAATGAGTCAGAGATAACAGAGATTATAACAGAAATTGAATCCCTCAAGTTAATGACTGACAGGACCTTGAAGGAACCACTCAGGCACTGCTTGGAAGAGGTTTGACCATACTTAGTAGATAATAAGAAAGGGGAAACAAGGTTATCATGGGTCTCATGAGAAAGAAACACTAAAATCCTTCCAATGAGATCTCTCTCTTCTTTATTTATTTATTTTTAGACAAGCTTTAAAATTTATCTCACTAAGATACATTATGAATTCAAGCCAACATCAATCAGTTCATTTCTTTGATAAGGGACAGGCTCAACACAGCACAGCATTTATAACTATAGAACATATAAAATTCAATAGGTAGAGACTAGAAACAGTCTTACTGATTCAGCAAGGGTTATCTTTGCCTAGGACACTATTATTTCCTTATAAACCATACTACGTATGACTCTTTATAATTAAAGCACATTTTATTTGCCTAGCTGGAGACTTGATAGAGAAGTTGTACTCTCTCTTAAGGAAATTGTCTGCTTTAGGAAATGCCTTTAAATATATCAAAGTAGAGGGATCATTACCTTGTCTGTGGCTCATTTGCAATATAATCTCATTTTGGCTCCAACCATCACTGAATGGTAATGGATATTGATCAGTTGTTTTGGGAGTGGAATAACAGCTTCCATTTAATGGCTGTGTAATAACATTATAATGGCTGAGACTGTGAGCAGAACATGTTCATTATTTCACACGCCATACCAGGCAGCATCAGAGACGTATTTTTGTATGATTTAATTGTGCAGTGAGTTGTCCTTTTATCCATGGAACAACAATAGTATATAGAGTATTACAGTTTTAAAATGTAATTTACAACTTACACAAATAGCGAAAATCACATTGCCATTTATAGGTCTGATCACATTTCTATTTTTACTTCTAGAAACCTGCTTGCCTTTAAATAAACTTATAGCATAGAATTTCCTTTGAAAGGTAGAAGGTACTATAAATGTAGTCATAGCAGAAGGAAAGGTAAATATCCGTGTCCTTTCAGCTGACAAATGCCTGCTTCCAGACAAAAAAAGAGTTAACTACTGGATTTAAAAAAAAATAATTAGAGCAAACTATTAGATATGTTAAAAATCAGTCTCCAAATTTATCAGACCAGACAATATGACGTAAAGTAGAAGTCTTCTGTTTTCAGTACACCAGTATGCCAAGCTTTATTAGTCACACTGAAAGCTGTGAAACAAAATATCTTTTCATGCCTTTTTTTTTCTTCATATCTTTTTCCTTGTTTTTCACATTAATTCTTAAATTTCATATTTTCTAGTTGTACTTCTTGTATTCCTTGTTTTGTTTCACTTCTGAAAAATGTCAGCCTTTTTGTAAAGGCTTCAATTCAGCTATTACCTTGACACCTGGTAAATTAAGACTTTACTGAAATATTAATGTCTTCCTTTGCACAGACTTTCAAACTTTTAGAAACAGTTTCCACTCAACATCAGAACAGAAAACAATATTAAACTGTTGTCTAATCAATTAAAATAATAATAAATAAACAATTGTGAAATTATAGCCAATATTCAAATTTACATTATGTGTGGGTTTTTTTAATTAAGCAAAAGGTTCATTTTCAAAATGAAAAAGCAATTCTTGTCTTCCCAAAATATCAAAATACTACTATGTGGTATTATTTGAAAGAAAATTTCTTGAAAAAGAGCTATGGAAATTTTTTAAGTTAGTCTAATTTCATTTTTAGAACCCTACCCTGAAAAAATGTCAAGAAGCTAAAAAATGTTTATAGTCGACTAAGCTAATGTATTTTAAGCCTGGACTTACTCAAATGTTTGAGGAAATATTCAGTGTTTTGAGAATGAAAGTTTTATCTTATGTGTCTTACAGGATGTTTGAACCTTGTGATTATGTTTTTATCACATTATTTACTCTTTCAAAGTAAACCAAAACTTTTTTGAAACTTCCCAACAAAACATGATGGTTTATACTTGTGCTTCCTGTTTTTAGTACATTTTCCTTTCTTGCCTTTTATTTTTAAATAAATATTAGGATTATATTAAAATAGTATTATCACAGAATCACCAAGGCTGGAAAAGACCTTTAAGATCATCAAGTCCAGCCTGTGACCTAACACCACGACATTGGGTAGACCATGGCACTAAGTGCCACATCCAGCCTTTCCTTGAACACCTCCAGGGATGGTGCCTCCACCACTTCCCTGGAACAGGAACAAAGCCAGGAACAAACAGATCCACTATATTTGAAGGGGAAAAAAATTAAAATCTAGTCTACAGAGGATGTCTACTGTTGGCTCTGTTTTGATTTAAAATATTAAAAGAGAGGGACAGTCACAAGTGTCATTAACATGGAGACTGGAATCTACAGAGGTATGGGAAAATTGCTATGAATGAGATGAAAAAGAGCAAAGGATCAAGATCAATAAGATGGAAGGAATAGAAAAAATGCATGAGAGTAAGACAAAGCTTGGAGGAATCTGAGGACCAGCAATCTTCCAGTTCTCAAAATGACAAAAGACACTCTTAGTATTTGTATTTAGCTCACGTATGACTAGCCTTGCACCTAATGCAAAGTTGAGTGAATATATCTCAAAATTCTCAAAAGGTGGTCATTCACCCCTCCCACACCTGCTATAGAAAAACCTGCAATGAGCTATCCATCCCATACTATGACCTGAGAAGCAACTGCTTTTATTTTTCTGTTAGATAATTTAATCACAGATCTGTGTGGTTTTAGTGGAGTAACATAATTGTTATGGTCTACAAAACTGAACGGCAGTGTTTCCATTTAGCAGTTTGTATAACTGTGAAATAGTTTTCATAGTTTAGCAGCAGCTTTTCTATAGGGACATATCTCCATCTTCATACAGCTAATTGTGAACTTATGGCCAGGGTTTTAAAATTATGTGACCATTTTAGAAATTATTATTATTTTAAACTTTAGAATTTAAAAGCATAATTTTCTGTGAAAATACCTACCTCTAATTTTCCACGACTTTATTACCTAATATGTTCCACCTGTCAAATACTCATGGAATAGCTCAGAAGAGAAAGAAAAACACATTTTATAAACATTTTGAGGATAAGGAGAACAACCATATGTTTTTATTTTTTCCACCTTCATGTCCACATAATACTTTTAAATGCTGTAAAATAGCTATTTATTATGCTATCAAAGTCCACCACTGCATTTGAAAGTGACAAGTAGATAAACTGTCAATCATGTCAGACATTACTATGCTATGAATCCCATCTTCAGCAAAATTGGTTTGACATGCACAATTATCTGTTGAGATGCATTAAGTGCACCAGAACCTTCCATTATCAGAAATTAGGCTACTTTCTGACTGTCTTCCCTGTGTAGGGCTTAAACCTCTCCTGGATGCTTTGAGTTTCCAGAGGATTTCAAGTCTAATGGAGCAGTTAACTGCAGTGTTCTTCCATGCTATTATTTTTTCCATTTCATTTTACTCCTGACTCCACGAGTTACTCACAATGTCTTTAGGCTCAAACCATATGAAAGTGATCCAGCTTATTTGGGAGCATGAGGCTAACTTTACAGGAGATATCCACTTTCTTAGTCCATAATGCCTTTTTTTGAGGAGCTAAAACACTTATATTCCTTCAGACATTACAATGATTTATGGTGCTGTTTAGTTCAAAAATTTTAGAAAAAAAAATGCAGTTTATTTGTTATCAATTTAGATAGCTTAAAATATTCTCTTTAATTTCTACATTCCTGTCTTTCATGTTTAAATATATGATTTTATACTAGCCATCCCAGCAAAATGTAATTAGCTGTCTGTATTTAATAACTTGCCAATATTTCCTTGACTTTAGTAAATTCCAGCCAGTCTCCGTTTTTAGCCATTCTATTTTCTGCCTTCAGTGTAGTAGGAGCAGCTCATTTAAGCACATTACACAGCCTTCCTTAAATGTATTCAGCATCTCCATTATAATTTATCCATAAATTAAGTCTGTGAACCTCACTTTCACATACTGATCAGTTCATGCTTTAATTTCCACATATTGATAAGCACTGCATGAAAAGGTGTGAGAGGTTTCTAAAAATAGATAAGGAGGATTTAACTGGATAGGAATCCTCTTGTTAACTGCAAGTAAGCACCAAATCAACCATACTTGCAAATTTGGTGTCAGCCTGGTAAAAACAGCATTTTACATGCTACTAATATCACTGAAGTACTTCTGTTATAACTTCTGTTTCTTAATGAGTTCTGAAGTCCTAAGAACAATCAAACCACTGCGATAATCAATGAAGTTGTCTTTGATAAGAGATGGAGTATACTTTTTGACCTCCAATGCTGTTATTTAATAGTACATGTTCTAATTGTCTGATGGTGTTTGACTTGCTCTCTACTATGCTTTTATTGCTTAGTAACCTCATGCTACCTATATGTGTAGTAATAGCTTGTGAGTGTATTAAGATAGTTAGAAGCCAAGGATTAGCACTATGAGTAGCTTGTAGTGTTTAATATATTTTTAACATCAAAACATAGTAAATACAGGCTATTACTATAAGTTAAAAAGAAGGCTACAAGCGTTGCCCGCCTGATCAGCTGAGCAGATTACTCCTTCCACAGGCTGCTGCATCATCTAAACTCAGAATGATTAGTCAGTGCCTAACTGTGTGAGCAGTCAAGGCCTTACTCTCATGGCATAGCAATAATTTATCTTAGGAAAAATATAAAAAAAATAATTTAAAAAAGCAAGAATAAAAAAGTAATGGCTTGAAGAAAAATTCCAGGGAGAAAATAAAGTAGTGGTCCCAGTTACCTGGCTTGCTTTTGGTGAGAATAACTAAATTTAGCCTTTGCAGTTGTATCCATCATTATGACTTTATTTTTAATATTTTTTTTTAATATTACGTTATATAGAGCATAACATTTAGATTTATATAAAAATAAATAATGAAGAAGAAGGGTGAAACCTGTCACCAGGAAAGTTACAACCTTATATTTACCCCTCTGAATGTCCTTCTCTTCCTACTGTTTAGAATTTTCTATTTTGACTTCTCATGGGAATAAAAAGACAAAATGCATTCAGAATTGTGGGTTTTTTTAGACTTCAACCTGCATTCTCTGTGCTTTTCAATTCTTGGTTTTGCTTGCTAGAAAGTGAATACTCACCATTGTGTCAGTTTCTCATTTTGCTCAAAAAGCATGGTTTCAGCATGATATTTCTGCAAAATTGTTTTGAAAACAAAGCTCAGCATTTAAGTCCAGTGGCTAAATCTAAATCTAGAAATAAATTAATTTCATTCTCTGTATTTTTTTATTACACAGTATAATGGGACCAGTATTGAATAAAAAGCAACTTCACATGAAGCTTTCCACCTTAGTGTGTTGATTCTAAGCCTGGGATACAGCAGGAGCCCCAAAAGAGGAAGCAATCTTTAATTTGCTTTGCTTCATACAGTTCAACTTGATTTCCACTAAAGCTGATCAAAAGGGGGAATTGAGACTCCTTATCAGCTTGGTAGTTTTGAAAATGTTATAAATTATCTCTTTTGTTATTTTTCCCCCAGTCTGGCTACAAGCCAGGCTTGGTTATCTAATATTTTGTGTCTTGCCTTAAGATTTTGAAAAGGGGGTTTTGCTTGCAAGTGTCAATGTGAAAATATTAGCCACCCTTTCTCACAAAATAGTCCTTAATGTTTAGTCATATTTTCTTCACAGTTTACCACATAAAATAGCCTTAAAAATCAGTAGCTGACAAACAAATTTATTGCTTCTGTATCTGTTATTATAATTACTCTCCTTTCAGTACACTATCCAACTTAACCTTGGTAGTAAAACCTTTGATATGCTGGGAATAGTAGAGCTCTGTCTTTATTGTTCATTTTGGGGCAAATCAAAGTATAACTTCCAAGTTGGACAGAAAGTTATGTGACAGGGTCTTGTGTACCCCTTGGTCATGTTGGGGAACATTTTCTCATCCAAATTATCTTATTTACATGATTCATCTATCCTTTCCTCTCATTCTTCTTACAAAAAAATGTACAAATTTCTGGGATTTGCTGTTGGATTTGGTCAGATATTTTACATCATAAGTGTAAATGCAGAAAAGAAGTATGGCACTTCCATTTCCAGTGGGAGCACAATCATTGATTTGTATGAGATGTTTTCTGGTGGGAACCCTTAGAAGCAAGGAAGACAGCAAAAAGTACATCAGACTTTCTTAATATATCTCTCTGTAATTGTGTTTCTTGCCCTTGGAATAAGGTTACCTAAGAATCAGCTGTGAGTGTAAGGACTTAGTATCTGTCTAAAATTCTTAATTGTGAAATCAGATTTTACAGTTGTAAGGTTGTTCAGGAGCTAGCATTTTGTGTACTTCCCATTGCTTGTAATCCTAATGAAACCAAAAGAAAACAGTCCAGGACAAAAAATCAAATTCCTAATAAAAGCAAATCAGCTTGGTTCTGAACTTTATTGCTGCCGGAACAATGCATCATTGCAAGAGCTGTATCAGGCAAGAAAGAACCATATTCTTAACATGCATCTATCTACATTGATGTTACACTCTGAGAACCACAAAGTTTTTTGTTGAAAACAGTCTGATTTTTGTGTCCAAGGTCTTGGTGTTTCCTTGTTATTATGTCACCCAGTAACTGGCTAGCTTACTGAGAATAAACTGAGCAAACTTTTCTTTCTGAAATGTTGAGGCCATAAGATATTACAAAAGTCCTAGAAAACTTGAAAGCTCTTTCAATCATATTGCTGACTTACTGCTTTTTTTCTTCCTGTGGGTAGAAGAATGCCTTAGATTTAATAAGATTGCACATACAATCTTAACTTTTTGAAAAATGGTTTAGAACAATATTACTGGAGGGTCACAATGGAATAAAACACTGTAAAAATGTATAAGTGTTTTTTTTAAAAAAAATTAAAAACTTTATGAAATCTTTCCAACTGCATTTGGCTTTTAAGAACAGTCAGGAATGATCACAGAGACTAAGTTCTGCTCTCGAGCATCCAAAGATGTTTTTATTGAAAGCTGGCAAGTAGTCACCAAATTTGCCTGATTTTTTTTTTTTCAGCTCCTGACAGAAGATTGAACTTTTGTAGCAGGACACTAGAAAATGATGAAGAGCAAATATATGCCACTTCTGAATTTATCAAACTTTAAAATAGTAATCTGTGTGAATGGAAATACTGCAATAGATTCAAGTGTATGCTGACTGGGCTCAGTAAGAATATATGAATTGCAGGTTATTTGTGATTCAAACCTGAGATTTCATTGCATCTAATATTATTTTTAAGCTGATCTGAGGGAGAACTGGAGGTTATGAAGAGTCTTTAAGAAAAAAATCTGAAGTGGAGCAGACAAAAAGCAGCACCTCTTTTTAGGAAAAAATTCAAAAGACCTATTTTAATATTTTTTTTTTTCAAGCAAGGAATAACAGTGATGTCTAAGTAATGAGATTACATTAAAGTGATGACACTTTCACTGCCTCAATTTTTTATTTTTTTTTCACAACATATTATAGATCTATTTAACTTATGGTACTGGCTCCGAAAGTGCCTCTAGTTGTTTGGCAGCTGTGATGGTGATCTGAGATTTAGAACATCAGCAAATGTGACATGGGAGGCTCCCTGAACATCTCTGATGAAAACAAAGCAAGGCTCCAAAGACACTGGAGTTGAAAGTTCAACTAGTAATAGGCATTTTTTGTCTGAATAAAATGCAGATTACATCCTGTGTGGGGTGATGTACTCTAAAAATGTGTACTACATAAACAGAGACTCAAAGACAAGGATATGGTAAATATTAAAATGGATCTATTTCAGTGTGTCTTGTAACATCACAGTTTTAAAGTTCCATTTAGAAAAAGTTCCATTTTTCAGTAACTAATCCAGAATCGAAACATGTCAAGTATGCTCTTCAAAAAGGTGCCACATGCCAAATGAAGGTATTGTTATAATTATTGCTCAGGATTTACAATCCCATTCTGTCATTTTTATGAGCTCTCCAGCTTAACTTCTTCTCACATAATTTGTCTCTTTATCTCCTCTTAATGAAGGTGGGGGACACCTTGCATTAATTATGAGCTACAAGTCAACCTAAAAGCATAACTCACAGCAGAAAATAGCACTATTTCAGTTGTTATTTTTTTTTCTTTTCAGAGAAAATATTATGTATTCTCATACAAAACTTCAAAGATTTCATTTCTCAGGTATTTGGTTTTCTAACAGAGTATCAACATATCTGTTAAAAGCAGATTTTTTTTTTTTTTCCAGAAGATGCGGGTTTGTATTGGTAAAGAAATTTGACAGGAGAATATTGATTAGTCTTGATTATTAACTATTGTACTTGAATAGTTTACATGACTGAAGGGAAATAAGTCTGCTTCAGAAAGTCTTTAAAAAAAAAAAAAAAGAATAAAAATTCCCAGAGAAATCTGTGAATTATAACATCTAAAACTTGAGTAAAAACCAGCTCCAAATACGTACTGAAATGGTTCTCCACTTCATACTGCAGAGTGGTGCTCAATTTGTTAACATTTTTCTACTGTTTCACTGCTTTTATACATTCTTATTTGTAGATTTCAAAATGGATTTTAAAATACCTCAGATATTTTTCAGTGGTGGAGCTCACCTCTCAGTGCTTGGGTGTCTTTGTTCCCTCCCCTTCCTCGCTCGTGCTTATACTGCTCATCAGCTCTCCATTTCTGACCTGGTGCTATAAAACCACAATCACTTATCTTCTGCTTTCTCAGATGCACAAGGAGAACAGAAAGTTGAGTGTGCCCGTAATTGTAGCACTTAGTCAATTCCTTTAATAGCAGTTTAAAAAAAAAGCAATGCAGTGAAGAATCCCTTGATAGAAAATATCTGTGCCTAGTCCCAAGTGGAGCCAAAGTAGATCGATGTCTTGTTCAGCAATGAAAGAGGCTCTAATAGGCACTTGTTTCAGACACCAGGTGATTATCTTGAAAAAGAACTGAAAACTAAAGTTTGAAAACTACTCAATTTGTTCCCATGACGTTCATGTGCGTATATCGAAAACAAGTATTTATATCAAACAAATAGGTCGTCTTTTGATTCAGTAATGTTCATTTTTCTCTCATGAAAAATTTGAGTCAGAGTGGTCTAATTATTGTGCTTCTCAGTCTTTTAGTTTGTCTTTACAAAAACACAAGTGTTACAGCAAACCAAGAGAAGCAAAATACAGTTTTCATGTTTATAACAGCATAAGAGAGGCTCCCAGAGTAGCTGTTACATATAGGCAGTCTTTTATGGCCTTAATTATATCATCACTGTAAAATCAGCTACTGTGTATCTAAATTCATTTGCACAGATTATGTTTTTCACCCCTGAGGAGTAATATGGTATATAGCTACATCTGAAAACTAAACCAGTGAAATTTATGTCATGGTGGTGTTTATGTTGTTGTAAAAATGACTTTCAACAAGCAATCCAATACCTAGTAAAAAGCTCTGATCAGGCAGGGTTATAATGTCATTAAATGTTGCATTTGTTAGTAGCTGCAAATATTTTCTTTCTTACTACTTAAGGGCGTTGAAAAAACTTGTTAATGAAAATGGAAATGAGCTTCAAATTAATATATATATGCTGTAGTGTAGTAACTCAGCAGTTGCTGTTTCTATTTAAACTGAAAGAAAAGTGGCAGTGAGTAAAAAATGTCAGAGATATCGGAGAAAACCCTCAACCCTTGTGGACACCAGTCTGGAATAATTTCTTGAAGGAATTGGTGGGAGTTGGATTTTGAAACATTTCAAACTCAACATGATGTGAAGAATGTAAGAAACTGTCTTGGCAGTTATTCTGAGTTTTAGGTCTGAGATCTAAAATTGTTCCTCAAACACTGTTGGACTTTGCCATGTTTAGCAGAGGTTACTTAAGTGCCTGGTAACTTCCCATATGGAAACAACTTAGTGGGAGTTAAAACTACTGTGGAAATATGTACATTTGCTGGCTGCATTTCTCTGTCATGGCAAGAGAGGAGATGGCTTACAGCTTCCTCAGGTGTATAGTTCTTTGTTTTTTTGTTTCCCTACCTGGTGCTAATTCATCAGTGTTCGTCAGCTGCAGCACAACAGAGGTGACTTCTTCTTATGGGAAGAGATCTGTGCTCATTCAACCCCTGTTGAGAGAAAAGGTAAAGCTGCTTTCTTGCAATAGTAACTCTTGGGATCAATGGCATGGAAACCAATCAAATGAGCCTCAGACAGTGACTCAAACATAACAGCATTTCATATTGCCCATGGTCTAACAGGAATAGTAGCTTGTTTTATTGTCTTCCTGCCTGAAGCAGAAGAAAAGTGTAAAAAAGCCACATGGCCTCTTGAAAGAAAAAACTTGTATGGGACATGTTGGTGAGAGTATCAGTATCAGTCAAAGGTCAGAGATGTGGTGTCTATGCAGTTGTATAAAGAGCCCAGCTTGTATTTTACTTGAGGCTGCCCTGTGAGCTCATGGCAATAACTTTAATTGCAGGTTTTGATAGTTTTGCACCACTGTAGAGCCAATGAAACTCATATTCTTCCTCTGCATGTTTTTCTTTATTATGGGAATATACTCAGGCATAAATTAGAAGTAAATTATAATACCATCTCCTAAGATAGTACCTCTGAAATCACTACTAAAAGCAATATTGGAAGGATTAAGCTTTCATTGTAGAGTGCAACATTTTTTTCTGCTCTTTGATTTTTTGATCACTATTTACTTATTGCTTCTGTACCTTAACTATGAGATATAAATTGCTACTGTGTATAGTAATCTTTTTCCTACTCTTTCTCATGGTCCTGTTGCTAATTTATCAATAGACTAGATGAGATATGGCTCAGATGAACTGAGTTGAAAAAAAATGTGTAAGACTAATGCCAGGGGAATGAATCTGAGCTGGAGAAAGTGCAAACTCTCTGATACTCAAGTAGTCACAAGCAACTTGCCATCAAAAGCAAAGCAGTCTTTAACATGCAGTGCAGAACTCCAAATATAATTAAAATTTTAATTAACATTATTGTAGAAGTAAATTATCTTACAGAGCCCAGAATCTGCCCATTCCAAAAGATACCAGAATTTGCCGTAAAAGAAAGGTAATAAAATGATAAAATTTCAGATAGGAAGCCATTAGCTGTTTCTCAGTTGAAACATCCAGGGCCAGTCTCATCTGTACCATACAAAATTACTAGTTTATTTCTTTAAATACTTTATTTTTTCTGTTTGTGGAATGGACTCAAGACCTTCCCATAGACTAAATACTTCTAATTTTATAGTCACATGAGAGTTAGTACTGGGTGCAGAGACCCAAAAAGGGATGAATTAGGGCAGTCCTATTCAGATTTTCTACCTAATTGATTTCCCAGTACTTTTCCCTACAAGGAGCAGTGAGATTGCAGAAACTTTTCAAGCAGGCTGGAGCAGAGAGGGAGATTTCTATGAACAACACAGGGAAGGTATGGAGAATGCAATAAGAGCAACAAGCACAGACAGCTTTGGTGGGTTGACCTTGGCTAGATGTCAGGTGCCCACCAAAGTCATTGTATCACTCCCTCAGCTGGGTAGGGGAGAGAAAATATAACTAAAAGCCTGTGGGTTAAGGTAAGGACAGTGAGATCACTCAGCAGTTACTGTCATGGGCAAAACAACTGGAGATAGTTTAATTTATTACCAATGAAATAAGAAAACAGTAATTACCTCCCTCATCCTTCCCTTCTTCCTGGCCTAAACTTTATTCCCTATTTTTTCTGCCTCCTCCGCTGTAGTTGCACAGGGGAACAGGGAATGAGGGCTGCAGTAGTTCCTCACACCTTGTCTCTGTTGCTCCTTCCTTCTCAGGATGAGGACTCCTCACACTCTTCTCCTGCTCCAGTGTGAGGTCCCTCCCATGGAAGACAGTCCTCCACAAACTCCTCCAATGTGAGTCCTTACCATAGGCTGCAGTTCTTCACAAAGTGCTCCAGTGTGGGTCCTTTCCTTGGGGTGCAGGGCTTCAGGAACAAACTCCTCCAGCGTGGGTGCCCGACAGAGTCACAAGTCCTGCCAGTAAACCTGCTCCAGTGTGGGGTCTCCATGGGGCCACAGCCTCCTTTGGGCATCCACCGGCTCCAGCACAGGGTCCTCCATGGGCTGCAGGAAGATATTTGCTCCACCATTAAGCCCCATGAGCTGGAGGGGTACAGGCTGCCAGACCATGATCTTCACCACAGACTGCAGGAGAATCTCTGCTCCAACACCTGGAGCACCTCCTCCTCTCTTTCTTCACTAACCTGGGTAACTGCAGAGTTGTTTCACATGTTCTCACTTCTCTCTTCAGCTGCAGTTGCTGTTAATGAACAGTTTTTTCCCCCTTTCTTAAATGTTACCACAGAGGTGGTACTGCCATCACTGATGAGCTCTACCTTGGCCAGTGGCAGGTCTGCCTTGAATCTGGGTGGCATTGGCTCCAACAGACATGGGGAAAGCTTCTAGCACCTTCTCACAGAAACCACCCCCCTAGCCCCTCTGCTACCCAAACCTTGCTATGCAAACCTAATACAAGCTGGTTTGGGGAAGGATGGAGAGATTCTGGGCATTTTTTTGGTTTTGTTTTGTTTTTGTTTGTTTGTTTTGTGGTTTTTTTGTGTTTTGTGGGTTTTTGTGGTTTTGGTTTTTTTTGTTGTTTTTTTTGTTTTGTTTTGTTGTTGTTTTTTTGTTTGTTTGTTTATTTGGTTTGGAGCTTTTTTTTAAACTTCCCCAAGGTTTCTTGCTGTTTGCTTAATTATTCTTCTATACCAGTTATTGAATTGTTTTCCTCAGGCATCAGATACTTATCTTTCAGATAAGGAGTAGAAAAGAGAAGAATGTATGAGGCAAAATCTTAATGGGAAAAAAACACATCAGAAACATATGAAAGACAAATGGACAAGCCAGGGTAAGTAGGACAAAGAGTCAGTTTTATATCTTGACAACAAGCTCTGAAAAACATAGGTATATCTGTAACAAAACATGAAAATTGTCTCAAAAGACACACTAGCAGGAATTACAGTAGGGAAGTACTAGTTTATTCTTGTGAAGATGCAGAAAACTCTACACAGCACCATTTATCCTCATATTTGAAAAAGAAACATCCTTAATGGATCTGTCTTCCAAGAGCATGAACTTGAGCAGTGATTTATTTATGCTTGGATTATCAGCTAAAAATAAGAAATTCAAATGCAACTGTTTGCATTTGTAAATGTTAACATGACAAGATATGAAAGTCTTATCCTGATTTGCGTAATAAAATCAAAAGGACAGAGAATAGACTGGGCTTTCACAAGTAGAGTGAGACATTGAGGGAGCAAATAGCGTAAGTGTAAAGAGACCATCAAGAGACTGGTAGTCAAGAAAGTAAATTTACATTCCTTTTATGATGTATCTGAAAGGAAGCAAGTGAAAAGGTGATAAGATACTTGTATGTTTCTGCAGATTACTTGGTAAAATGCTTAGTTGGGCCAAGAGTAATTACTGTGTAACTGACACTGACTGTATTTACTTTGAAATATGTATAGCAATTATCATACGTTTAGACTGCAACTACCTGATATTTACTATACAATCAAATGACCAGAGGTACTATGAAATGCGGTAAAGAAGAGAAGAAATATGGCAACAGCAACGTATAACTTTATTCATGGAATCATAGAATGGTTTGGGTTGGAAAGGGCCTTAAAGATCATCTAGTTCCCACCCCCCTGACATGGGCAGGTTGCTCCAAGCCCCATCCAACCTGACCTTGAACACTTTCAGGAATGGGGAAACCACAACTGCTCTGGACAACCTCTTCCAGTGTCTCATGACCCTCACACTAAAAAATTTCTTCCCAGTATCTAATCTAAATCTACCCTATTTCAGCCTAAAAACATTTCCTCTTGTCCTATTGCTACATACCCTTGTAAAAAGTCCCTTCCCAGCTTTCCTGTAGGCCCCCTTCAGGTACTGAAGGCTGCTATAAAGTTTTCCTATAGCCTTCTTCAGGCTGAACAACCCCGACTCTCTCAGCATGTCTTCACAGGAAAGGTACTCCAACCTTCTGATCATTTTTGTGGCCCTTCTCTGGACTTGCTCCAACAACTCCATATCCTTCCCATGTCTGGGGCTCCAGAACTGGACACAGTACTCCAGGTGGGATCTTACAAGAGCAGAGTAGAGAGGAAGAATCACCTCCCTCAACCTGCTTCTTTTGAAGCAGCCCAGGATGCAGTTGGCTTTCTGGGCTGCAAGCACACTCTCCAAGCTCATGTTGAGCTTCTCATCAACCAACACGCTCAAGTCCTTCTCCTCAGGACTGCTCTGAATCCATTCTCCAGCTTGTAACTGTGTTTGGGATTGCCCTGACACAGGTGGACGACCTTGCACTTGTTGAACTTCATGTATTTCATTACCAAAGTAATGATCACAACATACTTTAGGACATTTCTGACTCAATAATTGTTTTCAGAATGTTGTATTATGAGCAAATCACAAACAAAAATAAAGGTTTTTTTCTTCTAATGAGACTGAATTTCAGTCTCAAGGTATTTATTCTGATGCTATACTTGGTAGTGCTCCATCAAGCTTGGACAAGCTCCTAATTCTATGCAGAGCCTGGAATAATCCCACTACAGTGGAGTACTGGGGAGACAGGAATATTATCTCCTCAGACTCCCTCCATTGCTAGGAAGACAGAGGAGGCATCTTTAAAGGAAAAATGTGAAGTTGGGCAAGCTAAGATACTATCTAGAGGTGTTTATTTTTCCCATTGACTATTAAAGGAGCCTAGGGTGGTTGTAATCCTAACAAGCATCTTTGTTAATCACATGAAATTAGATGAATTGCACTCAAACCTAAGTTAAAAAGCCAAATGAATTAAAAATAAATTCGCCAGAAGCCTGCCTGAAAAGATCAGGCTCTGATAGGAAGATCTCCTGTGTATGCCACATGTTTGTAAAATTATTTGCATCCCGCCCCCACTCAACCTGAGTATAGATAACAATCACTTTTATTGCCTTCATGTATTTTGCATTTTATTCTACAAGCTGAAAATAATTACTTGAACACTTATATCTGACACATGAAAATGAGGAAATTGTAATCAGCATAGCTCGTAGCAAAGTACTTGCTAACCATGTGTCTTTGATAAATTTGGATTTGGATCATTATTTTTGATTATATGGTAAGCGTATCAACACGTCAGGAGGGTACCTATGCAGAGCGTAATACACCTTCAACAAGCAAAGTACATCAGTGTTACTGAAGATGAAATTATATCTTGCAGGCTAATTTCTAGTGAGTTAAAGTCATTGCTCAAAAAAATTCAAATGACCTTGAAATAAGTCAAGAGAAAAATCTATTACTGAACTGGATTCTGAGATCCCTGTTTCAATAAATATTTTATTACAAGTTAATAACTAAACAGGAAAAAAAAAAAAAAAAAGAAAAGAAAAAAACACCAAAGACAGAAAAAAACCCAAAACCAGCAAAAAAACCCCAAAACAACAAAAAAGCCCCCCGTCAAAAAAAAAAAAAAACCACACAAAAAACCTACAAAAAACAAACAAACAAACAAAAACCCTAACCCAAATGTTTATGCTCTCCAAAAATTATAGAAAAGTGTATCCACTGGGGAGATATACCTCAGCTTTATGGAGCAGTGAATGAATCCACAGATGTTTTTGAATATGCATCACATCCAAGATTACTGCTCCCTTGCTCCTGGACACTATTTTTTTAAAAAGCATGGGAGGGTCCTGTATTTCATTCTCCCTTTTAAAATGTTTCAAATGCAGGAATACAATCTGTAAGAAATAAATGAAGAGCCAGATGAAATGCCTGTCAGCCCTTGGAAAAATATGTGATGATAAACTGATGGTCTAAGCTTTATGTATATTTGTTCCTGTCCTAAATGAGTAACACTGTTATTATAGAGGTTGGTAAAAACTATAGAATTGACAAAACATCAAATGTAAATCTCATGGTTTTTTAGTACAATAATAAAATCCTTTTGGCCAGTTAAGCTTTTTTTTTTTTTTTTTTTTTTTTTTTTTTTCATTTAATACAATGAATACAGTTTTTTTTGTATTATCAAAACTTCCTCCTAAAATTCTTTGCTATGGAAAGACAAAATTGCAAAAGTATTTAAGTTTTGTAATCCAGACTTCATATTTACTTGATTAAGGAAATTGCAGAAGGCACTTTGCTGCACATGAACAGAGAAATTCTACTCTAAGGACTCTGATGTTTTGCAAGCATCTTTTTTTTACAGGTAAAGAATTCCATGGTCTTGCTTTGTACAGCTTTTCCCACATTTTTATAGCATGATACAGAGCCAGTCTGCATTTGTACAGGTCAGAGATCTGGCCCTCACTGCCACCCTCCCTTTGGGCTGAGGTGCTGTATGCTGTTTCTGGACCAGTTTCAGAGTTGCCTGTAGCACGCTTTAAATGTACATTTTCAGAAGATTACTGGAAAGTAATCTGAGTAGCTATTTGCAGCCTTGTCTGACATACACCTTGTTCCCAGAATGTATTCAATGTAACTCTTTCCACTTCTTCAGTCACCTTATATAAGGGGATCTATTCATAGCTGATAAGGAAGAGAGCACACCATCCCTGCCATCTCTGCTCCAAAGGCAGTAAGAGAACACTTTGATGTTTCTCCCTCTCACAGGAGGATACAGAGTTACATCAGGGTATCTTTAGTTTGAATTGCTTGGAGAATTCAGTTGTCTGCACAGCGGTGTTACTTTTTCAGAATGATACTGTTTAAGGCTGTAGTCAGGAAAGCTAGAACAGGCTTCGTCAATGAGTGGGACTACAGCTTCACATGGAAGAATAAAGCAGGATAGCCGCATCTCTGAAGCCAGAGGTGATTGAATCAAGCTCATTCAGAACATCCACATTCAAAACTCAACCCCAGAAGCAGCACCCTTCTGGGAGTTGGAGGGTATGGAAATCTAATTCCAGTCATAAAAAAAACCTGAAAAGCCAGAGCCAGTTTTATCTCAGAGTGTTATCTACTGTCAAAATCAGGTGTGCTTCATGGAAAATTACAAAAGCAATTCAGGAACTCTTGCCTCTGGGCTGCTTGCTGCAAACAAATGTATGTTTTGAATTATTCATGAATTGTGAACAATGGTTTTATAACCACCAATGATCAAACCCAGAATTCACATGTGCTTTAGCTTTAGATTTAGGCTTACCAGACAGAACTGTCTGTGTAGCAAACTAAGGACCAGGCCACTGATTGAAACCTTTCCATAATTAAATATTAAATCCTAAAAGGGATTAGTGGTTTACTAGTAAATTTAAAATCCTGACTTATCTTTCACGGTTTAAAATTCTGCCTTTGGTCATATCACTGGTGGGGTAACACTGCTCTGTTCTTATTAACAGTCTTTAGACCTCAGCCTAGACAGTGTTTTTCTTAGACACAATTTAAATTCCTACTCTTCACTGAAGAAGACACAAATATAAAAATTTTAGGGTCAACTTGTAATAATAAGAGAAGAGTCAGTAGAACACCATGCCACAGGACAGCAGTTTGAAGAATTAATCCAGAAATTAATTTACAACATACAGGGAATGTAAATATGGGACAAAACTGTCTTATTTTCCAACTGGAGCTGCAAAGAAAACATTAATGACCTAGCAAAGGCAATCCTGTATAATTTCAAAACTGTAAAAGGACTCACCCTGTCCAAAGAGACCTGGAAAAATCAATTTTCTGTCAAACACAAAAAAATGTGGGTGATAAAGACTTTATTTTCTTTTTATCTGCTGTGCCTTGACCATAGGATCATTTACAACAACTTCTGCATAACTGCCTCCTTCCCAGTTAAAACTGGCTTTGTTAGGATTAAGGAATTTTAACCCTCCGTAAGTGAATGTTTTCTCATCCTAATGACAACAATGTGAGTTAAGGGTGGGATGGTGGTGGTGGGAGAGTCAGCGTCTTGCAGAAATAAATCCTTGAAGACTGCAGAATTGTTTTCCAAACAAGCAATGTAATTTCAGAAGAAAATGCAATTTCTGTTTCTGAATTTATTTGCACACAGTAGAAAGAAAAGGTTGTCATAGTTCCTTGTTATTCCTGTAGAAGAAATTCTACAATAATCAGCCTTAGTGAAGTGGGGTTTTTTCTCTTTGTAAGCATACATTTGAATAACCTTTTCACACCTTTGACTGGTAAGAAGTCTTTCAGATACGACTCTGAGTTACATGGGAAAAATCCTGGTGTCACTGAAGTCAACAGAAACTTACCACTGACTTCAATGAGATAGAAACTTGGCTCTGTGCTAGATAAAAATAAACTCAGATGACTGGTTTCTTTTTGGATGTCCTCAGAAGAATTGAAATGAATGATGTACTTATTTTTATAGACTTTGATGCTTTCTTTGGATATGTCCTTGCTTCTTGGAAGAAGTCCAGGAGGTTCTTTCAGGTTCATGCAACTTGAAAGAAACTCTAGCTGCTACCTAGACTACAGGAAGCAGAAAATAAAACAAAACAAAACAAAATTAATCAAATTTGTGTTAAGGGGTTCCTCAAAAAATAAGTTGGTATACTGCAGTGTATGAGAGTTGAAGGAGTAAGTCAGTACAGAATAAGATATAATATAATTTTAAAATATAACATCAATAGTTTATTTCAGGGACTTCGCACAAAAATAAACAAGCAAATAAATAAATAAATAAATGCAATATTAATTCAATAGGTGGGCAATATGTTAGTATCAGCACTCTGTGTGTAGTTCCATTCTCTTTACGGATGGACTAGAACTTTTGTGGGGTTTTCAGAAGGCTTCCACAAAATCCATGAGGCAAAAAGATGTCCTGAGGTCTGTCTCTTTCACTCTCTTAGAACTTCTTAATTTTCTATAAATCTTAGAATCATAGAATCATTAAGATTGGAAGTGACTTCAAAGATCACCAAGTTCCAACCTCCCTGCCATGAGCAGGGAACCCTACCACCAGACCAGGTTGCACAAAACCTTGTCCAACCTGGCCTTAAAAACCTTCAGGGATAGGACATCAATAACGTCCCTGGGCAACCCATTCCAGTTCCTCACCACCCTTACAGGGAAGAATTTCTTCCTAATATCTAACTTAAATCTCCTCTCTCTCAGTTTAAAACCATTACTCCTTGTCCTATCACTATCTTCTCTGATGAAAAGCCCCTCCCCAGCTTTCCTGTAGGCCTCTTTCAAGTACTGGAAGGCTGCTGTAAGGTCTCCCTGGAGCCTTCTCTAGGCTGAACAGCCCCAACTCTCTCAGCCTGTCTTCATAGCAGAGGTGCTCCAGGCCTTTGATCATCTTGGTGGCCCTTTTCTGGACCCCCTCCAACAGGTCTTTATCTTTCTTGTGCTGAGGGCACCAGAACTGGACACAGTACTCCACTTGTGGCCTCACCAGAGCAGAGTAGAGAGGCAGAATCACCTTCCTGGCCCTGCTGGCCACACTTCTTTTGATGCAGCCCAGGATGTGTTTGGCTTTCTGCGCTCCAGCACACACTGGTGGCTCATGTCGAGCTTCTCATCTACTACCACCCCCAAATCCTTCTCCTCAGGACTGCTCTCCAACCATTCTCCCCCAAGCCTGTATTTGTGCCTGGGGTTTCACCAACCCAGGTGCAGGACCTTGCATTTGGCTTTGTTGAACTTCATGAGGTTGGCATTGGCCTGCCTTTCCAGTCTGTCAAGATCCCTCTGGATGGTGTCCCTTCCCTCTAAGGTGTCAACCACACCACACAGGTTGGTATCATCAGCAAACCTGCAATCCCACTGTCCATGTCTCCAACGAAGATGTTAAACAGCACTGGTCCCAATACTGACCCCTGAGAGACACCACTCGTCACCTGCCTCCGTTTAGACATTGAGCTGTTGACCACAATAAATAATAAATAATATTTCTAGATCGGTATATATTAAAATATTTGCTAAATAATATTATGGATTTTTTTGAAACCTTTTAATAAATTTTTGTGATGGAATTTCCCAAGTTACCTTTATCCACCTTTTTGAACCATTCCTATCTGCACTATAACAGGATTTACTTGGCTTTAATTTATTTTTTAGTATTTTTTTTCTAATGTAATTTTAATTACATGTAACAATAACCACAATTTACAATAAAAGTTTACCTCACAAAGAGCTGGTGATGGATTTAACACTGCTTTAATGCCTCACAAGCAATGATAAACAAAGGAATAAGGAAGAGTTGCATATACCTGCAGTTAATGAAACATTAAATTACCATTTTAAAAGGCAATGCCTATGAAAAAATGGTTTCATATCCATTTGCAGTACCTCCAGTAAAGTGGTAGAAATTAAGATCAAACACAGTAAAGCTACTAATGAATCTCTAGAATTTCTCACAGAAATTATATTGGTTCCTTTAGGATGGTTTTGCAGTTTGAAACTGATAAATGATGGCATAATGCCTAGGGGGTTAATGGAAAAAGACTTGTAATAGGTCACCAGGCTGTTGCAGGACATCAAAATCTTAACAGTTCAATAAGTTGATTTCTTGTTAATATGTGTGTGTGTGAGTGTAGACAATGTTGCAGCTGTAGAGTTTATCACAGATGTGCCTGGGAATATCTTTTTCCCAAGTTCTAGCAGTCTTACTCTTCTGTGTCTCTGTTCCATCAATGATGCATTTACACTCACCTCCCACTAAGCCCTGAGAAACTTAGGGCAGCAAGTGGAAAGATTTATTTGTGTCCTCTCTTTCCCTTCTACACCTTCATAGAGCTAGACATGTTCTCAGCATCTCCCACTGTGTTAGTTGGGGTACCACACTGGGTGTGACATGGACTATGCTATGTTGATGGACAAAGTTTTCCATAAAAAAGTAGGATAGAAGACAATCTTAAGGTAACATCCAATTCATGCACCCATGATCAAATTTACTCGTGTCATTCTTTAAATGTAATTACCCAGTCAGTTCTTAAATATGTCCAATTATGGATATTTCCCCAAACTACCAGACAATCTATTCCTGATCCTGAATATTCATAGAGTTAGAAAGCTTTTCCTGATTTCTGTCGTTAACGTTCTTCATGGCAAATAAAGCTGGAAAATTTTTACCTGTGGATCTGAAGGATAAACTACCCTCTTCTGAGAATTTGAGTATTTTTGCCTATAAGGGTCTGGAATTCTTGGACTGACAAAATTCTTGTATTTGTTATTGTCATAATTCTGTGGCAGAAGTGAACAAAATCTGATTTGTATGATCTGCCTCAATTCTGATGTTCTTAAATTTTTAACACTTCGTTTTGAAATTTCTTTTTTTTTTTCTTTTATTTTTTTTCCCCCCCAGAATAAGTCAGGACATGTTTGCATGCACATATATGGATATATACATATACTCACACCCTGAATTTATGGCAAGTAGACACACATACTCACATGGACATGGACTTTCCCATGTGGCTATTGATAGAGGGATCCAGGCATGTCCCTGACAGGTCAGCTAGCTTAATCAAAAAAGCTTCCTTCAATAATTCAACATTAATGTCTACCAGAGGTTGAATTCCACCCAAGAAAGCCCTATTACTTAACTGGATTTTCAAATATGTTTTTCTGTAAATATTTAATGAAAAACTGAGTATCAGAAATAGAATAAGGTTTATTTTCCACCTTCACCTGCAACCAATAGCACATGGTCCTACTTTAGTTTTTTTACACGTAGGGCTAGCTTATGTGCTTGGATGGTTTTGTACTGGTGTAGATGAATTTGCAAATATAATCATGCTGTCAACCTCTCTATGAGACCACATGAGCTTCTAGAAATTAAAAGAAATGCCAGATCAACTTTAAAAAAAAAATTCAGTGTTTTATGAGGATAAGAATTCTTATAAAGAGCAAATAAGCATACAGTCAGTGAGGGATGGGAGAGAAAGTAGATTAGTTGCCATAAATACAGAAAACAAAAGTGCTTAGGGTGCATCTGCATTCCTGACTGACATATATGGAGAGAGACCAGCTACCTTTTTTCCATGGTGCATGTAGAGCATACTGCACGGGGTCCTGGTGCATTGTTTTGAATTTGGTACCAGTGTGGTCCTGATTCAAGAGCACCATAAATGTGCTAAATTATGCAGGATAAGACTTAAGTGCAGATGTAAGGCAAATTTACAGGAGAAAATAATTTCTCCAGTGTATTAAATTGCAATTGTAATTGTATTCTTAGAGTATAATTGGCTTGACAGTACAAATAGAATTTAATACAAATAGAGAACCCCCCCAAAAGAAAAACACCAAATATAGTGGCACTTGTAAATATGGATCAGTACTTGACAAAGCGACAAACTCTTTAATTGTGTTACCAAGGTCAAGCATCTTCCATGTGACTGATCAAAAAGATAATGAGTTCTGACTCCTGCCCTTCCAACTACAACCTATTTAATGTTGACCTGTTTAACATGACAAAATCTATATTTAGGATAAGATACATCTCCCTTAACTTTAGCGACCAAGACTGTCTAATCTAAGCTACCCATCAATGATATAACTAAAGTCAATGAGGAAAGATCTTATATATCTTATGCATCTTATATATCTTATATATAAGATATAGTATCCACTGAACCTCTTTCGGACAGAAGTTATCTCTATCCATTGTCTTGCAAGAACCCTAGATTCTTACCATTCATACACTGAAAATAAGACTTTCTGGATCCTGCTCTCAAGGAAAACAAATAAATAAGAAGTCACTGTGGAATACAAACCTGAATATAGTAAAAACCATTCTACCCATTCACAATATGGAGGCATTCTGCAGAAGTAGCATTGCTTTGACAAACAGATCACTTTGCCATAGCTTTGACCCAAGTTCAGATCTGCTGACAAGTCTCCAAGACAAGAAAGGATGAGTGAAGGATTTAAGAAGAGACAAAGTGTTGAGACAGGATGGACTGCTAGATGGTGATGTTTTTTCCTTCCTGATGCAATGTGCCACTCAGAGAAGATGGAGGAAGCATTGAACCAATAACGTTGTGGATGGGTTTGCTTACATGTCATTGCAAGTTCATTGTTCAATATGAGTGTGTGTAGGTCAACCTGGTTTTGATGTTGAATTCCCTATTAAAAAACCTTATACTACGGTATGAGACTGCAGTATGTATGAGTACTATAGATTCTAATTTATTTCTATATCTTTGTACATGGTGTCCTAAGAAAGAAATAACTGTTTTTAAAGTTCAAAGCTTCCTGACTACTTTTGAAGTCATGACAGCACTGTTCCTAGTGAGGGCTGTGATCTAGGCAGCTGTCCTCTAGGAATAAAAGTAAATTAATGGGGAAAAAAAAAACCATAGAGATATAAACCTGTGCTTTCATCAATAGTGCTTCCAGTTTTGCTTTATGATATGTCATCTGGTGTGGGAGAGGAAATCAAATAACTTGTACTTTGAAGTAGTAGCATGTTCTGAAGCAGTCATTAATGTAGTTCATACTGCTTCTTAGGTACCTGAATCAGAGTCCCTGATTCATTGAAGTGCTCTGTGCAGCCAAGATACTTTGCAAAACCTAGGCCGGTGCAAGCAGCCCAGAGGGCTAGAATCTGACACAGAAAACTATTAAGTGGAGGACTTTGGGGTTGAAAATATAAAATATTTTCCAATTAAAATGTTGTAATTCTCCAGCCTTCTACGAAGAGCTTACAGCTATCCTAGCTTTCAGAAAAGTATCCTAAATTAAATTATTTATGACTGGAAAAGTCGTTTTCCTTTTAGCTCATTTTAATTTCAAGTTGAAAAGTTAGATCATAGGTTTCACTCTTCTTTTTTCACATTTAATTTATTAAGACATAAAATCATTTCACATTTTATTACAAATATACAAGCACATTCCTACAATATTCATCAGTTTGCACACATTTTCGTAATGTGTTAATGCTTGTCTCATACATTTATTCCTAGTCTTACTAGTGAATTTTAATGTCTCTTTCCATGGCATTAGTATCCCCTTAATTAGTTGACACATAATTAGAGGAATTATTCTTGTGAGGTAGGAATCAGTTACTTTTCCCTACTAGGAGCACATCATGCAGCTTCCATTAAATTTCCTTTCCTTAACTGGTCAAAGAAGGTAGAGGATAATATATAACTGTTAATTCGTGTGGTAGAGTGCACCTAATTATTAATTGTATCCGTTGGCACTTATGATAGTAATTGCATTGCATTATTTTAGGGGATAATGAATAGTGTGCCACAGCTGAAATATAAAACATGGACATAAGGTCACTATCTTCATCTGAAAATGTAGGAACGCAAATGCTCTGATGGTTTTTTGGGGTATTTTCTCAGATTCTGCTTTGAACTATATCCCATTTAGGATTGGCTATAACAGGTCAGAGCAATCCCTATTTAGACGTCCACTGGGAATACCCAAAGGAGAGCATCAGAACAGGGGATGCAAGTGGATGAACTTTCCCAGATGCTCTTCCTGCTTGAAGTAATTTGTGGTTTAGGGGATTCCTGAGAGGGTGGTATCTTTGAATCTAATAATCACAAATGGAATTTTCTTATGTGTCTTTTTCCAGTGAGTTTGACACCCCTCCTAGAAATCTGCAGCCTCCTGTGGCAGGGATGTCTACAGCTGAGTTACAAGCCACAGGAAAAATGCTTCCCTTTACTTTGGGAATTACCTTTTAGTTCCATTTGCAGCTCTTTTAGTCTTTTATTTGAGTTGGATAGGAACATCTAATCAGATTAATTCTTCACTATTTGCTCTCATACAATATGCACTCTTTTCAAATTATTAGATGATGTACAGAGTTGTCTTACCTCTTCCCTCATATTTGCTTCTTTTCCAGGATATTTGCTGCTCTGTAGATATACATATAATTCCTTAGCCGTTTCATAGCTTTATTTATGCTTGATAACCCCTGCTGAATTTTTTCCAATTCTACTAATTTGGTACAATACATAGAAAACAAATGCTAAATTGGAATTTCTGACATTACTGCTGCAGTAAAACATTGAAGACTGGAGGGTATAACACAATTCTTCTCTGTTACAGTTAGCTTCACATTTACTTCTGAAGATACATTTCACCCTCCATAATATGAAGGGGAAAGTAATATGCTGCTTTAATTTTTGTAAATTATACTTTGTAGGCATTCAAACTACTGAATATTGAAAAGGTCAGCATACTGTAGTTCACCGACGTAATTTATGATGCGTCTCATGCATGCTAAGAAGTATCACATATGGGGGAAAAATGAAAAAAAAATCAAATTAAGTCAAGGGTGATGTCCAGAAAAACTAATAGCTTAGAGGTTTAGATTTTTCTGTCGCGTTTGTTACATTTAGATGACAAAACTACAAGAGCCATTGAAAAATTTAAAAAATATTAATTCATCCATATCTCAGTTAATTAAGGATTCTTGTAAGAAAGTAGGGAGTGATGTTCCAGTCTCAACAGATATTTTTACCTATATTCCATAGTTTACTCTCAGTGATGAAGGCATCCTAGTTAGGAGGAATTAGAATCTAGGACTCCTTGGGTGCCACAGTTTTCTTTCTGTGATACAAATGTGTGTATATTATATGATATTTAGTATAACTTTTTGGTGTGCAACAAGTCTTAGACTTTTGTTCCATCTAGATTCAAAACTTCATTTTAGGGTCCTGCTGAAGCTACCTTGAAACTGCTCAGCAACTAAGTCAAGGACAAAATGATGCTGCCTGTCAGTAAGTGAAGCTGCACTTTGGCAATGCAATAAACTAGTACTTAAAGATGCCAAGACGACTGCAGGTGCAATTTCTGATTTGAATCTATTATGTTGAATGACTCAGATCCTGGCTACCTGAGATAACATTTTTTTCTGGAGGATGCGCTAGCATGGTTGAATGTAATTGAACAGAATGAGCCAGGGGCTTTCCCATGTAGACAGCAATGAGCTGCTCAAGTTGTACTCTGAAAGGGACAATTGAATTTTTATCTCACTCCTCTTAATCAGGTATAACCCAAAAATGACTTTTCGTGCTTTTCATGTACCCGTTGACTTGATTGAAGATATTTTGGAAAAAAAAAAAAAAAAAAAAAAAAAAAAAAGGGTGGGAGATATAATAAATTAATACATTGCAGAATTAACTCATGCACATGTATCTGTTCTATCAGCTTAAAAGCAATTAAAAAGATATTTCATCTATCTGAAGTGAATTTTTCTTATAGAACAGAAGTAAAGATGTTTTTCTTTGGAGGGAAAAAAAGTAAAATGTGTCATTCCATTTGAGCAAGAATGGAATGCATCATGTATTGCATTTTTCTAATGGTTTAAAATTCCAAATACAGTTTGTGATGAAATGATATCTGTAAATGTAATCACTGAATCAACAGCAACTATTTTGTACTCTTGTGTAACTAGTAGAAAATGGAATTTTGATTGTTATGCTTGACTTCTTATGAAACTTTTCTAATAATTTTTTCCTCAACTTTCCTATTCTACTATTCACAAGAGAAACTTTTTCTTCCTACCATTTACTTATTCCTGACAGGATGGAACTCACTTGTAATTTCTTACATTAAATGACTCTATCATTATAAACTGCATTTTTATTTCTAAGCTCAAAACATGTATTTGGCTGAAAGAGTCCATACCCCTTAAAGGTATTTTTGTCATACTTTATATTTGATTGGCAGTGTAGCACAGTAGTGGTTGAGGAACATAAGTAAACAATAACATTAAATTTCAGTAGAGCTGAGTCTCAGTAGTAGAAAAGGGGTATTATTGCAGGTTGATAATAGACATAATTGATTCATTTAGTCATTCTGGGTTTTGGACACTATTATATGTGTTTTTTTCAAGCAACTCTAATTGAAGAAATGCTACAGAAAAAAAATGTTCCTGCTCATAGATGCTGTTAGTACAATAAGTCCCCCTAGCAGAATACTTCTGAATGCATATTTAGGAAGACAGAGAAAGGTTTTAAAAGACAAAACTACGACTGAAAAGCTGCTGTAGCAGTTAACCAACTAAGACTTTGAAGCATCCTTCAAACATCCTTCATTGTCTATTTCTAAGCCCTGGAAATAGAGTCAAACTAATAACACCAAAGAAAAAAAGAACACCTTCAAAACAGTCATGTTTTGCTATAACTAGCAGCCTC
This sequence comes from Apus apus, assembly GCF_020740795.1. Taxonomy (NCBI): domain Eukaryota; kingdom Metazoa; phylum Chordata; class Aves; order Apodiformes; family Apodidae; genus Apus; species Apus apus. The sequence goes on from NC_067285.1 coordinate 89,847,411, forward strand.
AGAGTGCTTTGTGTGAAGCTACTAATAAACAGTGACCGTTCACCATGTGTTACCCTCACAAGAGAATATTTGAAATACTTTGCAGAGATTGTTTGTCTTACTCTCTGACAAGGTGTTTTGATGGCAGCAGGATTCATGGCTCACCACGTAAGAATACCATAAAAGAGAAAGAAAAAGCAGTAGCTCTCACTCGTCAAAGGACCAAAGACCTGACAAAATAGCTAAAATAAAAATGACACTCAAAGCTAACCACTGTCACTGGGACTTGGGCTGATTCTCAGGCAGTGTCTCTACAGGACAGCTTCATACTATTTCACCACATACAACAGAGTGGGATGGACCTAAAAAAAACCTCTGTTTGTAGGTCAAAATATTCTTTATGACTTGGACTGAAGTTTAGTTATATCCTGGAGTAACAGGGGCTTGAGGGGTGGTAGTGATCTTCCAGCTTCCTTTAGTGGTCAGTAGCACCTACACTCTTTAAACTATTGCTTCAAGGAAGAAAACACATTGGACTCAGCCAAGTTATTCTGCCTAACTGCAGTTTAGTAGCCTTTATGAGGGAGACCAAGAAGGACAAGTGGAAGGGGACCAAGACATTACTTTTTCTACATTTTCTACAGTATTCTACAGAAAAATTTCTCCACCAACCTGAAGGTGATAAACATAGCAAGAAAGAACTCAGAGCTAATCGCAAATAAAATATGTCTTTGCTGCTGAAGTTGAAAAAATTTTTTTGGAAGGGCTAGAACTGAAAAAGTGATCATTCTATCTTTTGTTCTACATGCTTAAACCCCTACACAGTCTACACTATGAAAGAAAGATAATATTTTTGATTGTTATAACAGTAGCTAGACCTGAAACAGAAGTGACACATTTTACCATCAATGGGTTGTCTCCAAAACTAAAGTAATAATCAGATACTTCTTTTTCCCTTTTTTTAATTTATTTTTTTTTAAATCAAGTTCTGTATACAGTAAAACGCAGTAAAAGATGTGTCACCCTACCTAGATTTTAGATAATGTTCTGTAGTCTCCAGAATAGAGGATAACACAGCAGAGAGCATAAGATCAAATAGTATAAATGGCTATTTTTTAAATTCTATTTTCTTTGCATTTTAATATATCTGTCTTGCACCTCAATTTTGTTCAGGAATAAAACACTTTTAGATGCTTGCTTGAGGACATACTATGTTATCAGAAAGAGGAAAAAGTGCACAGGAAATTAAAAGTTGCTATGGAACACTATAATACCCTAAAGTTAAGCTCTTGTGTGTTACAGTTTGAATAAGTGATACAAGAGAATTTGCCCTATACATTAATTAGCACTAGATACTACGTAGGACTGTTAATGTTCTCATTTTGACCTCGTAGATATATTCAGGCAGCAAATTATCTGCTATTAAAACACCCACTTTCTGTCCTCCACTTCCCAAACAGATTTGGCTTAGTGTGAATGTAGGATGGGGTAATTTGACTTTTGCAATCACAGCAGACAGCTGTGAGTGATGCATGACATGAAAATTAATTATCCCCACCCCTACTCATTGAGAACAGATAGTGCTGTACAGTTATTCTGCTGTGTTGTAGTCTGTGCTTGACAGGTAGGGAGTACAGGAAGATAAATCTCTATTCCTATTTTTATTAATTATTCCTATACATACAGAAAGAGAACATACAAACACCATATTCCTTAATTTCCTTTCTGTCTCTCCCTTCTCTAAATTCTTCATGAGTGTAAGATAACACCACTGCGCTCCTAGTCACTCAGGCTTAATAGCAGAGTATTAAATTAGGCCCCCCTTTTCCCTTTCCACCCACTGCTAGACTGTTGTTAAATTTCTCCAGTTATTCCTCAGTAAGATGAATAAGCTATATTATTTCCTTTCTATTTCAGCTTTTAGAGTTCTGATAATTTTTCAAACTGTTTTATAATCTCGCCTCTCATCTAATACAGCTCTCTTTCTTTTAGGCTTTACAGTGAAGTCTTTTGTCCAACTTATCAGAGCTTTTTCTCAGCCCCTCCTCATTGCCCCCCTTCCTATTTTGAGCTCACATTTCACTGATTTGAAAGCTCTCTGTGATTTCTTTGTGAGCAACAACTTCCCCATAACAACTTGTCACTTTTATGTAGTCTACCCCAAGCTGCTGATGATTGCTTGGAGCTCAGTCCCTTCTGCTCCCTGGTCTATCCATCGTCTCTCTCTGTATCTTTTTCTCATTGGAAGCATCTACAATTTTGCATTTCAGAATATTCTCAGGTTCCTCTCTTTCCTTCTCTCTGAGACCTTCAAGCCTTGGCTCACTTACTCCAGAAATATTTTAATTATTTTCTAATGCATATTACTTATTCTGAATGCAGTTTGAACTGAGTCTCAGAGGCACAGATTTAGGCAGAGTTTGTGAGATTTGCCCTTCATCATGAACTCAAAATATGAATAAGGATAAGCAAGAGAGGTTTGGGGGACTTGTGTGCTACTATCTGAGTCAGCGAGACATGCTTGGCTGTTCTAGTTTGAAGAGATCATTTGAATTACAGCATAATAAGAACCTAGAGGCATTTTTTTTCATGCTTTTTGACAATGAGTTTTGAAAAAAAATCAACAACTTGCATAATGTAAGAAATAGAATTAAAAGGTCCATATAAACACATGCATTTCAAATTCGGGTGCCTACAGTTTGGCTTCTAAAACCTCACGTAGGCAGTTACACAAACTATCTACTCTGAAGATCTGAGTAGTCACATCTCACAGTGACTGCAGCAGCTGACCTGCCTGGTTCCCCGTCAACTGCACCCCAGTGAATTTCTGTGACCTACCAGCAACAAGAAAGACCAGCCTTCCTTACAGTCCATGCTGCCAGCTGCATCTGCTCCTGAGCAGTCCCTGGAAAATGTCTGACTTCCAAACAAGCCTGCTTGTCATATCCTACACTCAAAGAGGCTTCTGCATCAGCAAGTGCCCATTGGTGCCTTTGTTTTCATTTTGTGTCTTGCTTTCTTGTGTGTGCTGCTATTGATGTCTCTAGAAATTCAACCACATACTAAGGGTTGCAGTGTCATCTGCATGTTGTGAGTGTGGTGTGACAGTTCTGTACACGACAACCAAGGTGAGGGAGGGAAAAGGCTGTCTCCTTCATTTCTTCTGTAGTGTTTCCTGGACTATAAAGATGTTGTTTCGAGCTTGTTTTCTCATCTCCCAAGCACTCTCTTCACCTCAAGTGTATCTGCAAATGGGAAGATTCTTCTACGTGTGCCCAACCACACACCTCAGAGAGGGGACTACGGTATCTGCTGGGGATATACCATTGGCAGCACAGGAAGAAAGCATAGTCAGACTGAAATAATTTTTTTGCTTTCTCACAAGGCAAACAAATGACAGATCTAGCTGTGCCTGACACTTCCCTAGCACCAGAGACTCTCTCTCCCTCTAGGGAACCTCAGGTTAATGAGATGGAAAATGCAGTCAGCAGATCCTGCGCCATCAGAAACCACCAAACTTGCACAAACTGCCCCCATACCTCTGAACTGTGCCTTCTTTCTAAAGCTAAATTACTATTAATGCCAGATTCTCAGTCCAGCCCTGATTTGATTTTTAATATTTTCCCTCTGCCCTTCATACTAATATTTTAGAAAGGAAAAGGAGAGGAGGATGCCTCACAGATACTGAAGTCTCTACAGTAATTTTCAGGCAGAAAATCAAATTGCCTGTGGGCTGCAGATTTTCCTGGTGTGCATGCATAGCAGAGGTCACCTTTAACATTAAGGGCATGAATCTCGTTTTCCCTCCATCATTTGAGCTTTGGTGTAATGTCATTAATAACTTCAGCAGATTCACACTGACTGAACTATGGGGTAACTAAGACCATTAGTCTGGCTCAGGCATTGTATTTAAAGTGTAACTAATGGCAAGAAAAAAACTTAACTGCACTTCAGGGAAAAAACACAGTATTGAAAAGCTGCTGACAGCCTCATAGGAACCATATCAGACTGCTCACCTCATTTTTTACCTAACTCACCATTACTAGATCCCACCACCTTTTTTTTTTTTTTTTTTTTTTTTTTTTTAATTAACTCTTTACCCCTATTTTGCAGACAGAAGTGGGGTTTTGAGAGATAGAAGAACCATCAAATATCATTCAAAGGGAAAAATTACAGGTTTCTTTATCCCCTTATAGACCATTACACTCAGAATGTGACAAGCTGGATCCTACAAAGGGTAGAAGGCAGGACAGCAGTTGTACAAGACATCCAGAAAGGAGACAAAATGAAGTCTGCCTATTGAGATTGTTTGAATTTTGCTGCTGGAAAATCATCAAAGCTTAACGTGCTTGCCCTGAGAGAAATCTATCTACTTTATTTAGCTGCTGGGCTACTTACAGAGTTCCTTAAAATCCCAAAATATTAATATTCTTGGGTGAAGGAACTAGTGCTACAATAGTACTCATATTTCTCCAGTGAAGCTACTCTCATCACACTGCTTGAAAGGTCTGTTTGTGCCAGAGCTCAAGGTGTTAATTTCGGCATTAACTTTAGTTTACTCACAAAATACCGGGGAAAGAACAGCTGGACCATAAGAAAGACGAAGGACCTGTCACTCTACTAGTCCTTTACTTGTTCCTGCCTTCTGATACAAATTTCATCCAACTGATATCCTCAGAAAAAGGAAACTCCCCATTCCTGCTGAAAAATTGTGCTTTTGTTATCATGCTGTTACCAGCAAGCAGCTTCACCCTTTAGCTGCCTCCCCAGCTCCCCATCATAGAGTAAGGCTCTAACATGAAACAGCCAGAAGCTGAGAATTTCCAGGATAAATATAAGATATGGTTACACTAAGAAACAGTAGGTTTTGACACTATGGCTTTGTGTTTGCTGAATGGCCATGAGATAGACAGTGGTACCCCCTGCACAGTCAGACAGCCTTGGAATTTGCTGGAGCACACTGAGTCAAATTTGCTGCTGCTGCTGCTAGTAGAGGCTTTCTGCTAAGATATTCACTTGTAAATAAAAAGCTTGACTTAGCTATACCAAAAATAATTGCAGAAATGAGTCATTCTCAAATTATCACCCATTTTATGTGATTAACACTTGTAGGGTCTAAACGAGCCAGCTGTGATATGCAGTGTGGTAGTTTAGTTGCTATTCAGTGTGTTCTATAACAAGTGAGGATTTTTTCAGAAGTGAGTAGTGGTCCAATACTAAAAGCTAAGATCTCCTGTTTAATTCAAATATATATGTACTGACCTGACACCAGCACTCTTTGTGCTTCAGAGATGGTGCGTGTGCATTTCCTCTGTCTCAAAACCCTCTCACCTGCTTCTGCTTCAGAAATGGCAATGTCTGAATTAAATTTATTTCAGATTCCTCTTTCCACAGCTACTTGATTCCATAGATTAGAGAAACTGTTTCTTAGCAGCCTTCCAAGTATATCACATCTTTAATACATCAGATATCTCAATTTGGCTATGTTCTTCATGGAATACAGCCAGCACCTGTATGGCTAGATCTTGTACATCATTTGCTTACCTACAGTTCTTCAGTTCTGAGGGTTTGTTGGCTTCTAAAAAGATTTTCTGCACTGCTCAGAGTTGCTTCCTCTTCTTGGCTCCTCTCATGGATGCCTTTCAAAGCAGCACAGTGACTTGCTGCTGGTCTACAGGCTGAGGTAAAAACAACAGAGCTAATTATCCAGGTGTAGCACTAGGGTACCTGGATGCCTGCAATACAGAGCAAACGATGCAAATCTACAACAGTTTGGCTGATAGATTTCTCTTACAAGTCATCATTGTCTTAGCCAAAGCAATAAAAATTAATCTAACTGATATTTATGGCTGTAGTGATACAGCAATACATCCACGTGGACTGATCTTTGGGTGTATGTAAAGCGCTAGCCTATGAAATATATAATCACGTTCTGTTTCTTTTTGTATTGGTTGCTCTGACTGGCACAACCTATTACTAACAGTTACACATAATCCTCTTTAGCGTGGTAAATCTGATTTTGAACAATTAAAGTTCCCGATTTTCATCCTTTACATCCAATAAATTATATTCCACGCTGCATTCATACATTGGCACAGGAACCTTCTTTTTAAAAAATAAAATTTTACTTAATTCTTACTAAATTTTGCAACTGTAGTGTTTGTACTACAGGCATGCAAAACCTTCAACACAGATTTGCTTTTTTGACAATCCAGCTTTAGATGGAAGTCTACACATTTTGTGTTGGTCCAATTTTAACACTGAATTTTTTTCTTGGGATGAACTGTTCATTAGTGCTTGAAAATTCAGGAAAGAATATGCAAAAAATGTAGGAGTATAGTTAAGAACATAGTTGTGATCAGTTAAGTATTAATTTTTGTTAGTTTTGAGCTACTACATATACGGATTTTTCTAAAACAAAATCACATTGATGCTTAGCAACTTAATCCGCCAGTTCCCTCAGGACCGCAGGATACATTTTATCAGGTCCCATGGACTTGTACACCCTCAGGTTCCTTCGATGATCTTCAACATGATCTTCTCCTACAGGGGGCAGATCTTCCTTTTTTGCAGTCACTGCCTTTGTATTCTGCGACTTGGGTGGTGTGGCTTGAGTGCATCCTGGCATAAACAGACAAAAAAGTCATTGAGTGCCTCAGTCTTCTCCATATCTCAGGTAACCAGATTTCCTTTTGGAGAGGGCCCACATTTTCCTTAGCCTTTCTTTCATCACAGACATACCTATACAAGGTTTTCTTGTTGCCCTTGATATCCCCGGCCTGTTTAAAATTCTATCAGGGCTTTAGCTTTCTTAACCTGATCCCTGCTCACTCAGACAATTTCTTTGTATTCCTCCCAGGGTCCTTAAGATATTTAAGCAAATATAATACATTACTTCATAATTCTAAATTTATATATAACTGAATTATCTGAATACAGCCAAGTTACAGTCATACAGCTTCTACTTCTAAGGTTTACAGTGACTCAGATCATTACTTCTGGGAGTAATAGTTTTCTGTGGAAACAAAGTCTCTTCTTTATGTTCTTTTGATTGTTCAGACTGTAGTAGAGCATCCTGAACAGGTGGTATGTATTTACATATTTTTCAAGAGTAATGTTCTCCCTGCATTGAAAGTTATTTTAAAAAATCATAATTCAAAAACAAACAACAAACCATAACAAAAGCAAAACCAGAAAATACCAAGAGAAAGGAAAAAAATGCAGAGCCTTTATTTTCTTGTGTAAATTTTAGCCTCTGCCATGTTTCACTTTCGACTTCTTTTTTTCCCCTAATCAAAGTAATATCAGAATGGGGTTAGTTAACTAGAACTTAATTTACTGTTTCAGGTGAATGTGTGTATCTGTTAAAACTGTCAAAACACATGTTTGTTTCACATACTTTTCATGACAGACCTTAAAGATTTCTTCAAGGCCCACGTTTCATCAGCCATCATGCTAAGAACATTAGGTTAAACAGAGGTAGGTGAGAATTTCCATTTTAATTTCCTGTGATTTAGGCATCTGGTTTTGTTTAAAAGTATAAATCTTAGCATTCTCCTGAAAATGAAGTGACTATCAAGTTGAAACAGTTGTATTGAACTTTAATCTGAAATGTGCTTTGAAAGGCTTCACTTTACAGAGTCTCTGGAAACATTTTAAAATTTCAATATGCAGTTTTACACTCTCAAAAAAAGATTTTGCTGTACAATCATTATGACTTAGTGAGTGCTCCCTTGTTTTTTTGATGACAATGTTCTCCTAAGAGCTTCTTGGCCAGATCGATTTATTGGAAAGGGAACTTCATCAAGCCCTCCCACCCACTGGGACGGGTCTTCTTAAAGTAGTTCAGGTTAAGTAAAGGCTGTGCAGCTATGAGAACTACATAAAGAATTCAGTTTCTTGCTTCTCATTTTCATTCCAACTCCATTACTCTACTACCTGTCTGAATCTGCTAAGAATACTGATTTACACCTATGATGATATCAAAAGACCACTCTGCTGGGACTGCCACGGTTCCCTTGCTCTGTGCTATTCTCAGCTTTCCTTACCAAGTAACCTAACATTTCTTCTTTCTCTTTATATAAGGTGGAGGCAATTATTAGAGAATATTGATTCTTTCTGCTTGATCTTGAAGATAAACAGTACTATTAAGCCAACACTACTGTTTGAAATGTGTTTCGCTTTTGCCAATATTGCTAGCAGGCTACATACTCCTCTACAGGTATAATGGGCACTCCATTTTCTAGGTTCAATGCTCTGTTTATTGAAGAGTATGATGATGACTGAACAAAATAGATAATTTTTGCCATTTCCCTGACCTGAAATATTTGTCTATGTTGCTTTTTAATTCTAAACCCTGGCAACAATAATCCAAAGCAACTATATCAACTGTGCAAAAAAAGATCTGGAATAGTTCTAGCAGATGCTCACTAGTCTTTCAATTGCAAAAGTTAATCTGATAAATTCAGACCTTTTTTATGGGTTAACCAAGACTGCAAGGAAAGTCAAGGAAAACAAGGATAAGTTTACCGTGTAGCAGACAATTATTTCCTAGAATCACAGAATGCCAGGTTGGAAGGGACCTCAAGGATCATCTGGTCCAAACTTTTTAGTTAATAATATAATTTAAATGAGATGGCCCAGCACCCTGTCAAGCTTAGTCTTAAAACCAGCTAATGTAGGGGAATCCACCACTTCCCTTGGAAGATTATTCCAATATCTAACTGTCCTCATGGTGGAAAATTTACCTCTTATGTCCAATCAGAATCTCCCCAGGATTAACTTGTGCCCCTTATCCCTTGTCTTTCTATGAGACTCCTCGTAAAAAGGGAGTCTCCATTTTCTTGGCAGCCACCCTTTAAGTACTGGAACATGGTAATAAGGTCTTCCCGAAGCCTTCTTTTCTCAAGGCTGAACAAACCTAGTTTTCTCAGCCTCTCCTCATATAGCAGGTCCTCCAGTCCTCTGATCATCCTTGTGGCCCTTCTCTGGACCCTCTCCAGACTGTCCACATCCTTTTTGTAGAGTGGGGACCAAAACTGAATCAAATACTCCATGTGTGGTCTGACAAGTACGAAGTAGAGCCTAATGATAACTTATTCATCTTTTCTGGTGATACTTAATGTTCTTTTGCGCTGTCTACAGAAAGAGAATTTTCTTACTCTTTCTGTTGATTTCTTTTCCTCTGTTGTTGCATTGTATTAAAGAATTAGAGTGTAAATTCAGCTTAGAATTTGATATAGTGTCTACTGTACTTTTTCACTAATTACTGTAAGTGTCTGTGAAATAAATTGTGACCATGAGGATAGAAGCAGGTTAAAAAAACCTGGGAAGTGAAAGTTGAAGTAAAATTCACTCCCAGTTCCATTCAGCTGAGCACAGAATCTGTCAGGGCTTTTTCTCCCTAAGTACAATCCTTTTTCTAATTCTAATCCTTTTTCTAATTTTCTAATTGGTCAGTTTTCGAACTCTCCTTTGGGAGACTGTGCTTGGTGGCAGGGTTGGTATTAAACCCACAGCAGCACCATCTTTTAAACAGTGAGAGTAAGACCTGTCCCTGGTGCCTGTCCCATAAAGGGCACTCCAGAGTGTGCTCCAAAACACATCCTATATTAATTGCAAAGCGACTTTTCCTTGGCTACTTCTCACATGTTTATCAATCTGCTTCAGGTCTTGAGCCCCACCACCATGCGGTGATCTGAAAATACATCCCTCAATAAAAAAGGTCTTAATCTTCACTATTGTCAATCCACATTAAAAAAACCCAAGCCACTTTTTTATTTACTGCCTGACTGCTGTCAGTGATCTCCCCATAATTTACCAGGCGAGAAACTAATATGCGACAAAAGAGAAAGGTCATTCACCACGGTAAGTCAGCAAATGTTTAGAAAGGTTACACATTGCGATGACAATTGTAAACACCATACTTATTCCATGGATGAGCAGTGAGGCAGTGAAATTTCATTAAAACCAGAGCGAAGTTATTAAACTTTTATAATTTGACTAGGATGCGTACAGGAGCTTTTTTTCAGAAGCTCAATCCTGTGCGATGGGCAATGAGGGAACCAATAAGTGTTGAATTACAATAATCAATATGTGAAATGACAAAAACATTAATCAACATTGCAGCAGTGTCCTAGCCTAGGAATAAATTAGTTTTATATAGAACACATAGATACTAGATAAATTACATAGTGGGCCAAATGAATGGCTCACGTAACTCCACTGCTGATATATGCAGCTGGTGACATATTTGGATCTAGTGATGAATTTGGATTATTACATTTTGACATGATATCATACTGAATCAGGCTATCAGCATAACAACATTTTCTCAAGGACTTATTTTTATCTGGAATTTATGTGGATTCAGCTGTGTTCATGCTTATGCCTTGTTTGCACATGATATTATATTGCTCCACAAGACAAAGTCTCTGAGTTTTGCTCATATGGGAACCCACAGATGGGTAAGCTTAGGTGTGAGTATTCTGTTATTGGAAACAGAAAAATTATTTATTTTTCTTTAATTGGAAGGGTCAGCCCTTAATACAGAGCCCTGGATCAAAAGTGATCTCAAGTGACTAAATAAAACAGGCAGGGGATGAGTTGAAAGTGCTCAAAGACTTAGAAGCACAGAGAGAGAAAAATAGTCTTAAAATTGTGTGTTGCAGTTCTTTTCAGAAACCCTTCTTGTTTGAGCTTTTAGATAGAGGTGCTGTGAAGGTAGCAGAGATGGTGTTTCTTGCCTCACTGCCTATAGTCCCATTCCAAATACCTAGAAATATGCATTTTTTGCAATTATTTGCATGCAATATGTGAAATGTAAGGGACACGATGGAAATAATTGTTATGGAAATGTTTTAAGGATGGGTTTAAATGAAAGCAGCCTTTAAGTATATCTCTTCATTAAAGATAGTATAGAAAAGCACCAGTGATAACTGTACATCTATAGCCATTCTAATTATCTCAGCTCGCTGTTGGGATGGATGATAAAACTCTTCCAAGTGTAAACATTCTCCTTCAAGAGATGTGAACGGGTCCACTTGCTACCCTCCAGGGTTAAGAATAATGACTTGGCACATATGGTGTTAGTGTGAACTTCTTACAGAAATGAAAAAAGGGCATGAAAATTAGTATCAGCATGGCTGCTCTCCCTAGATGCATCTATTTTGAGAAAAACAAACATCTTTATAAAGAAAGGAAGAGCACAAGCATAAATAATAGGCAAGAGTAGTTTGTGGTTTTTCTTTTTTTCAGAAATAAGCAGAAAAAACAGCTAAAATTTAGAAAGTCTTCCCTAGAATACACATGGTTTTGTTAGCCAGAAGAAAAGCTGTGCATGAAGACCCAAGGAGATTTTCCAGGAACCTAAGTGTTCAAAAGAAAAGGCAAAAGGGCAAATTTGAAGCATCTTTAAGATGCCTTTACTAAACTCTCAACATTTAAGTATTATATTTATAAAAAAAGCATATGAAAAATAAATGAAAATCACAGGTCGTAGGCATCATGCTGGCTGACACAGTGGTGATGTGTATTGATCCTGCCAATGTCTCAGAGTTGTTCACTTGCAGTGATTGCTTTTTTGACTCTACACTCAATTCTTGTTAACAAAAAATTCAAAGTGAGATCCATTAGTCTCCTCAATTGCTTGTGACTGTCAATGAAGAGTTTGTTTTCACTTGGGTTAACTTTAACTTTGGTAGATAAGAAGAATACCCATGAGGTCACTGAATAATTCAGGAGTGACTCAAAGTCTGACCAACAGCATTAAACTGAATTTATTCAACGATGTTGAATAACAAAAGTTGCTTTAATATTTAAGGAGAAATCTGCACACCAGAGGTAGATTGATCAGAGTCCTTTGTCTGGTTTCTGACTAGAAAGCTTGTATTTCACACTTAAAAAAGAGGAAACATAAGATGGACACTAACAATGGCCTAAAGGGAAAAGCATTCAAACAAAAAAACCCCACAACATTATCTTTCATTCATAGTAACAGAACCCCATTTCAGAAGAGCTAGGGCATGTTATTTCAATGTCTATTGTTTATTCACTCAGCCTTTCTTGCACTCACTGACACACTGGAAGGACTTTATGTTAGAAGCAGTAGTTAGACTTCTGTGCAAATGACAATTACCTTTTTTTTTTTTCCTAGCTAATACTGAAATAAAATGGCATACCTGTAAAAAGTAAAAAGCATAATGATCCAAAAGTAGAAGACCTGGGTAGAAAGTCCAGACTATGGGAAAGAAGAAATTGTATCTTTTAATTAGAAAACTGATAGGTCAATTGACTCACACTGAACACTTCCAGACTAATTTGTTGTCTGTTTCCACCATTGTGATCATTACAAACACTGAAGTGTTAAGAAAATGAAATGTTAACAACTGAGACCAGTGGGAACAGACTGGAGCTAGTTTCAGATAAGCTGTCCAGGCATATGTAATAAAGGATGATGTCAGTCCCAAACCACCAGCAATTAAACATGCACCACTCAGTTTCTCTAGAATTTTATTTATAATTATTAAAGTAATCTATCAAAAAATCTGTCTTTATTCCATTGTAATTGAGTTACTTTGCCCAGTTTATCTGAGTCACTAGAAAATACATGAGGAGCTATAATAATGCACAAAATTCTATAATGTTACCAAAAAAGATTGTATTTTGGGGAATTTGGATATACCTGTTCCTTGCTTTTTTGCCTGAGTACAATTTGTAAGCTGGGCATTAGCACGAAGCCTGTCATTACAAGTAACACTTCCAGGCAACAATGAAAAATAATTTTGGCCCATCTTCATTGTTAGTTACTCCATAGTTGCCTGTATTTAATCAGAAAATATCATGTGCCTATCATTTCTAGAAAAAATATAGTTGTTCTATTATTTCAGCCTAAAAGCTAAAAGCAATAAAAAATAACATGCTTTGACATTGTGATTTATAGTACAGAAGTGCAAACAGGGGAAAATGGGTATGAAATGAACCCAGCAAAATTAATATGTTTTTTGGCAGCTTTTGGTTGATGAGAAGGTTACACTGAATGGTTTGCTGGTCTGGAAAAAATTCCTTATTTTTCAGCCCTCTAATACTTTTCCAAACAGTTTATGGGTTCAGTCTATCACCAATATATATGTCCAAAAATTCACTGTACTGCTGAGAAGTGGAAGTTCTTTTTTTGACAAGTTCATGCATGAATTACTGAAACATCGACATTGTCATATAAATAACTGCTTCAGAAAGTAAATTAAATGAAGCCTGAGAGGTTTTTGGCTTTTCTGTTCCAGTATTTCACATTCACTAATCCTTAAATTATTGTGAAAATTTGAATTTTACACTTATGAAGAGAACTTCAGCAAAAGTAGAAAACGGCAAATTTGCTTAAAGTCCAAAATAAAAGTATTCTTATTTGATGGGCCTGTATATCTCAGTTGTGGAGAACTTATTTTTCTTTTGAACTCACAGTAACTCCATAACTACTTTAGAAAAAATTTCTTGGTGCAATAAGAAGAGCTGTGCTATTTAATTAGATTTATACAGGTTCAGAACCTCTGTATTATGTTCACTCTAAGAGCTGGTTGAAGATCTCACAATCTGATCCTCTAGGCTGCTGAACTTCAGTGAGAGAACTGCAAATCCCCCTCTCCCACTGACCTGGGTAAGCTGTGAATACAAAAATAATTTCTTACAATGTACACAGAAACTATGAAGTTCAGTTCCATTTTTGCATTTACATTTCTATAATCTGCTAGTAAGGCTTTGTTATTTGTATCAGTGTTGTTTGTTTGTGAGGGCAGTTTGTATTTTTTATTGTTTGTTTGTTATATTGGTCCTCAGCCTTGAAATGTTTTATAGGAGGAAGTCAGATGGCTTTTATTACTAGGAGTTGGCATTATGGTGCAGCCAGTGAATAGTATTTCTCTAGATTTAAAGAATGCTGATCTCATTTACAAAGTACATTACTTCGCTTCCCATTCTAAGAGGAATACATTAATGTTTTTGAAAATGACATTTCATGATTAGCTAAGCACGACACCTACACAGTCATTTCAAATAAGATTGCATGTTCTCAAAATTGTTTTACTATGTCAAAGGAAACAATAGTCTTTCTTTCCAGACTGTTTAAAATTGAAGAACAATTATTTAAATTCACTTTGACTCACAGGCCTGGCTTCAGTAAAGAAAAAAGCTCATTTCTGTATTTTCTTTTCTAACATTCTTTATTATATCTTGTTTTCCAAAGACTTTCAACACTCTGTGGATTTGGGAAGCAATTTTCATTACTATAAGCATTAATGTTTCTAGTGAAAAATTATTTAAGAACATTGAAAAGCTAATTGATTGGACATTCGTGGGAAATATTTTGCCTTTTATATTAAATATGAATAGAATTTCAATGAAGAATTATAGGCTGAAAAGAGGAACCTTTTCAAGGTTTCATCTGTCATCTCGTGACATTTAAAAACAAAAATAAATGAAGAGATGGCTGTTTCCATTGCAGGTCAACATTTACAGTATCTAAAGGGAATAGTTTCTAAAGGAGAAGATAAAAAATGAAAGGAGTGTGCCCTGTGATGTGGTGAGCTAGAAGTTCAACAGTGTCCAAAGCGTCAATGCTCATTGATCAGCCCAAGCCCTGACCTGAAGTAAATCAGCATATCTCCACCAGGTTCAGTGAACTGGGTCACTGTGCTGGGCTGTTTCCCTCAGCTCTAGCACTTACTCAGCTCCTTGCGTTTGATCACTTGGACTGTGTCAGCCTGTCAGCATCATGGTAGCTGTGATGCCAATTAGAGGTTCTCATTTCAGACACCTGAGTTACAGTTCCCTGTTTTTGATGGTGACAACACCTAGCAGGTGTGCTACAGCAGCCAAACATGAGAATAACTTAAGCAACTCCCTAGTAGGCTGGACTAACCTCTTCTGCAATTGTATGCACTAGTTTGCATCACTGCATTTGAATTATATATAAGGAACTACAGGCAAGAAATGCAGAGAGATGCACTTCCCAAAAGGCAGAAAATCTAGGAACATACTGCTGAAACACACTGCCACAGCATCAGTTTCCAGAGATGAATATTTGAAATGGTAACCTTTCTGTAGCTTTGTTCAGCCATCTTTTAAGATTACTTGCCAGAACATGTACTGAGGTCAGTACATACAGCAACTACCTACATCTGTATGTTCATCTGTGATCAAGATACCAATATAGTAATTTTTCACTTTGTGGAAAATATACAGCAGTAGCTGGACTGATTTCTGTGTTTGTTTGCAATACCTAATTCTGTCATTTGAGATGTTTAAAAAAAGAAGATTAAGAAGAAAAAAATAAACAGAAAACACATTAACCATGCTCCAATGACTGTAGAAAGGATTTCAAAGGCAGACTATTCACTCTTCAGTGTCAGAAATAAGTTCATTTCTAAGTTTCATACTTCAGAGACCTTTGATCTGATTCCCATTTCCCATCTTGCAATTTCAATATGTATAATGTTGCTTCATTATTTTCTGACATCTTGACTCACGGTGAGCAGGTGTAACTTGAAAATAGTATATAAAAGCAATCTCTAATGCTGTTTCCAAGCCCCAAAAAGTAATCTATGTCTGAAAGACTGATTTGAAAGAAGGCATATCTTAAGTCCTTGAGGTTTAGAACAACTTTCTCTCCTGCTTTGGGATTTTTGTGTGTGGAGCTATTTGGCTCACAGGAACCTTACATTTGGTGTACCTATCCTATTTTGATATAAATAGCTACATATATGTTCTTAGGGCAACCCCCATGCTGGATTAAGGCTAGTACAGTGATGGAAAAGGAGCTGAGGGCAGAAACTTACTCTACTTTCATTGCTGGTTTGGTGACTTGTCACAGAATACAACTGCACCCAAGATGTCTATAACTTAAACTGTTTTTAACCTACCTGTGTATCTGTGACTCAAATTATTCTGGCAGAGTGAGCCTTCTGGTGCTCTCACACCAGGGCTGAAGCATTTGCATTGGACAACATGTTCCCTTCGTTTGGCACCCTTGTGATTCTCTCCCTGAAGCTATCTCAAGGCAGAGAATAAAGGAAGATAAAGTAAAATAACATAAAGCAAAGTAAGGGAAGGGGAGGGGAGGGGAGAGAAAAGGGGAGAAAAGAAGGAAGGAAAAGAGAGAAGGAAATCTCTTTGAAACTAGGTCATGTATCATTATGACAATAAGAGTTGCTCCTCTGAAGTCACGTCTTCTGAAATTTAAAACATTTATACAACTTTAATGTAGCAGATCTAAAGTATTGAAGCACTCCAAGATTGTTAATTTCCAAACAAACTGCATCTTCTCTTCAAGAGATGTCTTTGATCAAGGCCCTTCTTTGTTTATTAGGTTACTTCCAAGTTGTATCAGCAATATATGAAATATTTTGACCATGATTTTGCAGCTGCTAATTAAGAACTGATGATAGGCATTTGGGAACCAAGGGAGGATAGGTTTGCTCATTTGCTGTACTTTCAGCCCAAGAGATACAAAGGAATCTAATGTTATAGTCTTTAGGAACACTATCAGAATATGTAAAACTTTTTTTTTTCTTTTTAATTTGGAAACAGAACTGATTTCCCCAAACTTTAAATGTAACTATTTGTTCAGAGCTGGTATTCTGCCTGCAGTGCTTTTTTGATCCTGCTAAAATGACTGCTTTCCCCGAGCTAGAACATGTGAAAACAAAAATAATGTCATGCAGATAATGTCTTCTTACAAAATATCTACATGCATTACACTATAACCTGTGATATACCAACATTAAAAATACACTTTTAATTCAGATTCAGCTATTTTTCTGTCAAATCATGCACAGAAAAATGGATAACAAACTTATGTTTTACTAATATTATTTTTTTACAATTTCACCCTTTTAAGTATTTATGCTTTTGAAGATGAGTGAATTCTCTGCAAGTATAAGGCAGAATTTCACTCCTGTTTAAAAACATATTTTCAGTTTTTGAGTTTATAACCTTCATGTGTTCATTCTGCACCAATGTTTTCTTATGCTGGAAATATTTGCCAAATCTGAAAATAACCTTGCGTAATGTGCATGGAAAAATTAGTAAAACTGAATTTCAAAGTTAATGCTCAATTTGCCCATAGCAATCACACAATTTTATGAATCATACTCTGTGCATTTCCGTTCAAACAAAAATGAGGAAAAGTGGGGTTTGAAAATGATGTGATAAGAGTGCTGGCCATAGTATATAGAACAGCAGCAGGTCATGAAACTAGATGACAGTGTGGTCTCAGTAAACGCTGTTAAAATACATTGCAAATATTTCATTTATTGAATGTTAGGATGTTTTCTTCTTTAAGATAATTTACAGTAACCTGGTAATATACTGGAAGGGCTTAAATTGAAATTAAAGGTAATTTAATCTGCTTCATAAGCTAATTTACCAGTATTCACAGAAGAAATGATTTTGTGATTTTTAAGGTTCCAGCTGCATTCCAAGGATGTTATTCGACTAAAAGGAAATATTATATTAAAACATTTATTGCAGTTCAACAAGTATACCCAGAAGGCCAGTTCTCTGAACCCATGAGTATTTCAAAAGAAACATGAATATATTCTGCAGAAATAACAATTTTAAAATTCCTGTTTAAAAATTTGAATTGAACATTTCAAAGAATGCTTTAATATTTCAGAAGAACAGTAAGTAATTCCAGAGCATGGTAACATTGCCTTCTTACCAGAGACTTTTGGTATAAGTTAATTTGGTTTAAAGAAAAACCTTTGACAAAATCAAAGCTCTTGCATGAAAGGAACCAGTATTGATAAAATAACCCTAATAAATAAATAAATAAATGAACCACTTGTAATTATCGTACTAATCCAATTTGTTATGTAACTTAAAAGGGATCTTGTTAATTATTTTTGCTACATAGAGGTGTAGGGTTTCAATGTAAAGGGTGATCTTTCTGCCATGGTCTATGCCAAACTGATAGTCTAAATAAATGAGGCAGGCTGAAGATGCAGTGCAAAAGAGGCATAGTAGAAGGCAGTGACCATATCTGAACTGCAGCAGGCTGGCAGCTGTAAAGAAAAGCGTGACCCAGTTCTGATCTACTTAATGCATGTTTGAACACAGCCTTTCCAGAAGAAAAAAGCAAGCAGAGACCTAGATTAGACAAGAACCGCCCATTCTAGAATTGATAAAAATGCTGCATTGCATCTAGTTGAGGACTATTAAAGAGAAGCTTCCAGTGAAGGACAATTATTTGTACTTGTCTAGGAGGCAATATCTTACATTTCCCCTTGAATCGTTTGGTACAAGCCATTGCCAAAGACAGGACAGAAGTCTAAACGGCCAACTGGCCTAATCAGGTATGACCAGTTCTGTATGGTTAGAACTGTTACTATTAAGCACACCTTCAAAAAAACCTGATAAACTAATCAGTGTTGCCCAAAGAGCCAGAAACGCATTTAAATCAGCAGGTATTATAACCACCTGCAAAGTAAGTTTGAGAATCTGGTTTTCTACAGGTAAGGCAGCTATCTGAAAGGCTTAATTACATTAATTATAATAAGTGTTTTGTAATGTTTCATCAAAAACACTGACCCACTCTGCATAGCAGGTGCTCATTGTATGTGGAAGATCTGTCATTAATAATCATTTAACCCTTGTGGAAACTGTGTATTGTATGTAATAAAATTTAACTGTCTGACAAAGCTACCCAACAGACTAATATTTCAGTCAAACTGAGTTGAAATTCCTTATTTCTTCACATTCAGTGAACTGAAGAAAGAACAGAGTGAACTTGCACTCTGTTGATCCCTCAGAAGCAAAATACTACACCTCGGTAAAACATGTAAGTACTAATGTGTATATAACAAATACAAAATCCAATGGGTACTCTGCTGTGATCTTTTACTCTATCTGAGCTTTCAGTACTGTTGTGTATAAAAGCTATATAGGGTGCCAGGGAGTATTACTGAGCGTGTTAAAGAAAGAATGTACACAACAGTTTAGGAAACTTGGGTAACTCTCTGGTAATGTCAGTACAAATTATGCCCTACTACAAGACATTGGGCGGCATAAGAGGGGGCTGTAAACTGGTTATACATTTCAGAAAAAAAGAGAACTTCCCCAGGCAATAGTGGTGAAATGTCAGTACTCTTCACCATTCAAAAAGGAAAAAATTACATAGTATCTAAGATGGGATTAGACTCATTCCACTGTTTTTGTTAAACGTTCTAGTCAGCAGTAACCACAGAATGTGTTAAGACCTAAATTTACACAGGACTCTGGTACACACGGGTTTTTCTCTGGCCTGTTTCCTCCCTTCTCTTTCATCTGCACCTTCATGCCTGTGTCTATTCAGTGTTAAATGTGACTCTTCTTAGTTTACTGAGTTTTTATTCTAGTGCAGAATTCCCATCTCTCTTTTAGATTGGGATAATTCAAACAAAATTACTTTATTAGTTACTAATATATATACATACAAAAGTATATGTACACTTAAGGACAAAGAATAGAGGTCATGCCTGCTGATACATATCCTCTGCACTGGACAAGAACGACACTGAAAGAGAGATAAGTGATTAACAAGATTCAGTAGCTGCAACTTCCAGTCAGAAAACATAATATTAAAAAGAGCCTTTAAAAAAAATTATTTGTAAGGGTGAATGACACTTGGAAAAAATATCAAAGAAACTGGCAAATTCATCACCCATTTTGTCTTAAAATCAAGACAGTATACTTTACTTAAATATTTACTTAGATGCACTCTTTATACTCAATACGTGGCTTATGGACAGATGTCAGAGTGGATATCTGATATTTTCTCTATCGTTAAAAATCTATGAAGCTACAAGAAAGTTGCAATAGTTAATTGAGTTCAGCTCCTTCTGTCTACTGTAGCTATGATTAAGTTAACAGCAGTGCTAAGTATTCTAGCAGACTTTCTCTGTCTTAACCTTTATTTCTTAACTTGTTATGTCTCCATTTTGCCACCGTTTAATCTTCTTCTACTTTGTTTATAAGTATTTGAATGAGTTCTCTCAATTCATTCAAATGGAAGAAGTTTAAACTCTAAATCAAATAGGACAAAGGTTTAATCTAGGATAAATTAATTTATATCCAAATCCCTGTGTTCTGCTTTACCAGGAAAAGACAAGTCTTTCTTCTCAGCTTTTATCAACCATGAACAAGGGCAGCCCCAAAGCCACGTTTCTCAGAAAACAAACATGACTGCAGTTCACTGAGCCCCAGCCACAAAATGAAAAGGCAACAGCTTCTGGAAGGTGAACTACACTGTAGTTCCATCATGAGAAAGCACTGTCCTCCCAGCAGTAAAAAGTTCATCACAAGGACTCACAAATATAGTGCAGTGTAAGCATTTTTTAAAATTATTATTTCTTTGCCTATGTAGTTGGTAATCTTTTCTGTTTATCAGAGAACATAGTATGATGGCAAGAGGAATAGGTGCTGTCCAGACCCATTTCCTGAATCTTATAAATATCTGTGCTCATGATTCCCAGGAATCATCCTATGGCTTGAGATCAGCTGAAGGTGAATAAACCAAGCTGTAATTCTTACAGACTCACACTTGGAAAATACATTTTTCCAATAGATAATGTCAAAGAAATGCACTAACTTTACTGAAACACATTTAATATATTTTAAAAATATTTCAGAAATATTCTTACAAACCCAGGTGGCTAATGCAGCTAACAGATGTGCAAATTTTGTCTGGGGATTACAAAGAATACAGTTTACTGAATTGTGTCATATGGCAGATGGGTAGGAGCTCAGTGGAGTACTCGGTTGATTACTCCATAGTTTCTGCAGTCAGAGGAAAAGTCCCAGCCTGCTTTTTTGCATACCCACAGTTCCTGGGGATGCCAGTTTACATTTGTTAAAGAAAGAGGATTGAAGGTATTCACCTCAGGGCTTCTCCAAGGGTATCTTCTCTGTTTTCGTTAATTCCCAACATTGCCTTCCTGGCTCTGGAAAAGAAATGAAACAGGGAGATGAGGCCTTTGCGCTAAACAGCTACTTCCTCCAATAAATGTGTTTTTTATATCTCACTATTTAATCTGTACTACCTAAACAGCCATTTAAACTTTCTCTATCAGCTGTAATTACATTACAATAATTATATGAAGGCTTGGACAATGCTTCTGGTTTTAGAGCAGCTTCCACCATTAAGTGCAAAATCTCTCACAAACCTAATTTCCTATTATTAGTTTACAAAGGTCCCCATGCTGCTTGGTGACTCACAATCTTCCTATGAGTTACAGCAGTCAAGCAACAGAGAAAGTAGTTTTATTTTGAACTAGTGTAATGGTTATATTAAGAGTAGCCAGCTTAATCTCACGAACATAAATTTTCCACATTGGTGCTTACATATTAGATATGAAAATAAAGGATAAGAACATAGCAAAAGCCTGGATCTTAAATGCAAAAAATGGCAAATAACCATCATAAATTAAAATGTTATAACAGCTATGGAAACTATTGATAGTATTATGCATGCTGTCATTAAGAGCTAAATAGGAAGTTTCAGAAATCACCAGTGTATTTTTTGTGACAAGTTTGTAAGCCTTAACAATGTAATCATTTAATTCATTACTGCAAGAAAATGATTAAAACTTGGGTGATATTTTTCTTATCCTTTACAAATAAAATTATACAGCACATGGCACATTAAAAGTGGAGCTAGTAGGAAAATGAGTAAAAAAATGGCTGCTACGTAACATTTTCTCTGTAAGATCCTGCGTTCAATTATCTATCAGTTTGTCAAATTTCAGCTGTTGCAGCTGAAATTGTCTATATCAGCAAATTCACAGAAAAAGTATTTCTTCTGCAAAGTTTCTAAAAAAAGTTTCCCATAAAAAGTTATTCTGCCTTTTCCAACAATGTCAGCAAGGACTAATAATTAGTTTGCTGGTGTTACATGGCGAACAAGAGACTGTGGAACAGGACTTTCAGTTTATCGCTGCTTTTGGCTCATGAAACCACCTGTTTCACTCAATGTCCACTGAAGTATGGTCGATTTACTAATCTTTGAAAGAAGTCTTAGAACCTTTCACATGTTTCTGGTGTTCCTCCTTCTCAAGAGTCTGTGTGAATTGCCACCAAAATAGTCTTTTCCTTTAAATTATTACCCATGACTAATATGGGAAATAGGTCTCTGGGATGCTCTTTCTGCTGCTTTAAGTGTGGCTATTGCTGGAGGCCAGGAGAAAGCACAGCAACTTGCAAGAAGGGGAAGTGTAGTCTTACAAGGCGGCAGGTTTAGACTGGGGCAAGGAGTGTGATGGGAGAGGGGAATATACAGTGAAACTAGGACAGTGAGGCTGAAAACAGGAGACAGAATGCAAAGAGATGAAGAAGGGGTGGAAGCATCTCCCCAGGCACAGAAATAGACCCACTTGAGCCAGAGACACAACAGTCACCAGAGCCTGGAAAATTTTTGCTAAGGTGTGGTGCTCACACTCCACTGGTACTGGTTCCTGCAAGAGAATGAAAACACCGTAACTCTTCTGAGCTTCTCCTCAAGCCACAGCAGGTCTGCTCTGAGCATTCAAATCCTACTTGTGTATGGGTCATTATGTTTTTAGTTTTCTTTCATGACTGTAATCTCACTGCCCTTCATGTCCTAATTAGCAAAAGGGGACCAATCCCACCGTCTCATCTCACAGGCAGATCGGAAAATTTTGCTTTCTGTTCTCAAAGCAGGGTCTGAACAGTTGGCAGTAAATAAAGCAGAAGACCTCAGGCTGACAATGAGGCTGGCAAGAAAAATAAATAAGTACTGACACAGCCTGTTCTTCCCTCCCGTGCACTCAAGCAGGAAGGAATTTGTGAAAGAGAAACAAGGTGTTTTTTTGCTAAAAAGCCAGAGGAGAGGAGAGGACTGTCCACAAAGGCTAGTTTTAGTGCTGGAGATTTTAACGTCCTGTCCTGTTGTCAGCTGGCAGGAAGAGCTCCTTCAGGAGAGGATTTATGTTTCTTAAAATCTTATTCTAGATTTGCTTTTCAGACGTGTTTGCCTCTCTCCCCATTGAGGAAGGACACGGGGCAGGTAGCATCCTTGGGGCTGAGAGATGTTTTGTGAATCTTCCTCTGTGCCATATTGCAAGTGTCTAAACTCATTCTGCAGGGGAAAAATAAATAAATAAATAAATAAATAAATAAATAAATAAATAAATATGTTAAGAATGAGAGGAAAAAACCCACCAGTAACATTGAAATAAATCTTTTATTGGTTCTTCTTCCATAAATGCTCTGTGAATTTTAATCATCCAGGAAGTTTGAAGAGCTGTCTCTATGTTTCTAAACTCTGCTGGGACAAGAACATGATTTGAAACAGCATGAAAATTTCCTGAAGGATTGATTTTCAACTGAAAGACTAAATAATTAATTTGCAAAAGAAATCCAGTACTTGCTGAAACCTTGAGTAAACCAATAGTATTCTTTTTATATGAGTGTTTGAATCTTTCTTTAGACAAAAAATCATTTTTGAAATAAAAAAAAATCTTGATTTACTATTTTGAGAGCCGCCAGGAGTAGAAGCTTTAGAACAACTTCATGGAGAGAGCTGAAAGCATTCACCAGACATTTTTTATCTGAAAGCAATCTCCTATATGCAGCTCAGCAGATAGACTGGAGAGACGCTTGAGACAAAAAAAGACAACCAACAAGTTAAAGATTGGCATGGCTAACCAAGCAGGGGCTAATCCTGTGACAAGGCAGGTGGCAAAAGGCATAGCTGCAGCTCTGTAGTTCATGACAGTGTTTGCATTAGGTAGGGAAACTAGGGAGAGGCTTTGAAAAGACTGACACAGTCAGATCGACGAATCCACCTAGTTTGCAACATGCAAGCATGCAATAGCCACTTCTCAGAGGTTTTTACCAGAGTAGGGCAAAAATCTTTGAATTAAATTCAGCTGATATATTGTTTCCCTCTCTCTGGAAGTCTTCAAGACCAGGTTGGATGGGACCTTGAGTAACCTGATCTAACGGGAAGTGTCTCTGCCCATGCAGGGGTGTTGGAACTAGATGATCTTTAAGGTCCCTTCCAACCCAAACCATTCTGTGATTCTATGATTCTATGATTGTTCTCCTAACAGCAGTTTCCTTGCTTACAGATTCATCACTGGGATAAAAATTTTTGACTAAAGATTCTCAGGCTTTGTGTGACTACATTGTGCACTGTGACAAAGCCACTTTACTGGGCTCCTCAACTCTTTGTCCTGTTACTGGTGCCTGTACTCTGTGGTGAAAGTCTTCGGTTGACATAGTGTGAAGGAGAGCTTATTCAGGCACCACTTCTCTTCTGAGCACTTATGAGGAGGGATTTCTCACAGACTAAACTACGGAAATAACTGAACAGTTTTAAGAAGAGGATTTTTGCTCTCATTCTCCATGGGGCTCAACTCCATCACTCTGTAAACAGTAAACAGCTCAGCCTGTTTAATGTGCTGGACCTGGAGAACAAGCAGCAGGGCACAAATGCATGAAGCTCCCCGTTAACTCCTTTCTCACTCCCTGTCACTGCAGGTTTGGCATTGACTGAACCAGCTCTGCAGGCTTTAACCTTTTCCACCAACAGAATCAAAAAGGAACAATAGCAAGCTCAGCTAGGGATATCAAGCCAAGCACTCACCATATGGTGTTTTTGTTTCACACAAGGGGAAAAATTGCTTTAAAGACCAAGGGCCGAATTCATCCCTGGTGTAAGACTATTAAATTCAGTGGTGTTAGATCAAGCATGAATTCAGCAACAAACTAAGTCTATGTGATGAGGAGGGGAACAAGAGTCAAGAATGATCTTTTTAATAGCCCGAGGATGTCTGTAAGGTAAACTCAGTTGAGCCAAGTTTCCTTTTTTTTTTATGCCTAACTGACATCTGTTCTCTGAAAGCCTGAAGCACATTTCCCAACCTTTTCCCCCTCTATAACCACTGTGAACTTCTGTGACAGCCAGAGACAGTGAAAAAGCATGTTTCATGTGAAAATGGGCACCACAAATGACCTAGCAGATTTTATGCTAAAATACCTTAGCACTACTTTAGTGGTTCTATAATGAAGTAAGAAACACGAAAAGAGAACTTTATAACAACTGGTGAAAAAAGATTTATTGACATTGGCAGCAGATAAGTTTTAGCCATTACTTTCACCATGCACATTAGAGAAATGAGACTGGAGACAATAGACTGTGAGCTAGTCAAACTACTGACAGTATAAGTCCCTCTTTTACATTTTCAGAGGATTTGATGTGCAGATCAATTAGAGAGCAAATTTCAAGTAATCTTCTATAGCACAGCAGCTATGACATGCAGAACCCCCATAATGCAGACATTCAGTAAAGTGCACATTGGTACACTTTTATCTTTACAGCATGTTATCTCATTTTTACAGGGAGACATTACTAGAATGAATTGGTTGAAATGTACAAAGTAAATGAGGAACGTGGCTTTTAAACTTGATGAGCTATAGGGAAAAAAAATTGGTTGTTAACATGAGTCAGGTTGTCTAACCTGACTACTGCTGTGGGTTAACTTAGCAATAATACCTGAGAGAGATTTTAGAGGAGATTCTTTAAGTCTGGGATAATGGCTGGTGAAGCTGTACTCAAGGTAATGTAAAAAAACACTGATTCAACAGAAGCAAATGAAGTTAAACAACTGTAAATTCAAAAGAATTGCAATTGAAATCAGGTCTGGTGTATATTTTTTTTCATGTAATGGGAGATGTTACATAGACAGGTGTCTCAGAGCTGAATTCAGTGGGGAAAGTGAGGCCACACCCACTACAATGTCGGTGAAGAATAAGACCTGACTGTAGATTCAAGTTGTGATTGACAGGGCATAGACAGCTAAGATACAGGTTTCAAGAAAAACAGGTTGTCCTGTGACTCCAGCTTGTTGCTTAGTGGCTGAGTGGCTATGCAAAACTGAGACCCGAGCTTATAAAATGGTCACTTTCGTAAACTCCTATGAGAGACCAAAAATTATCCTGGCAGATATAAATTATTCAGGCCTTTACTGTGTTACTGATTCTGGCTCTAAACTTGATGTGTGCTGGTTTGGCTCTGGCAGGATTTCATTAGCAGAGGTGGGGCCCCAGGAGTGGCTCTTTTAAGAAGCTACTAAAAGCTTCCCAGGCTCAGGTTGTCAAGGCCGGGGTTGTTAGAGACATAATAGGTGTTCCTCTGCAATTAACATGTGAAAGAACTGATATAAGACCTGAGGAGAGAGCAAGCAGGGGAGAAAGAGCTGTGCTGCAGAGGTGAAAGACAGTGTTGGGGTGGAGATCCAAAGGTTGGTGAGGAAGAAGGGGCAAGGAGGTGTCCAAGCAAAAGTTCCCCTGCAACCTGTGATGAGATGGCAGGCTGTCCCCTTGCTCTCACAGAGGAGCACAGTGGAATGTTCCCTGAAGGTGCCAGGAGGGGTGGCATGCAGCCCATGGATTTGGACCTGCAGCCATGGAGGACCCCAGTGTCGGAGGAGGTGACTGTTCCCGAAAGAGCCCGTGACTCTGTGGGAAGCCCAGGCTGGAGCAGCTTGTTTCAGACCTCGTGGGATGGACTCATGAAGGAGAGGTTTGTGGAGGACTCTCTCCCACGGGAGGGACCCTGTGGGGAAGCAGGGGAGGACTGTAAGGAATCCCTCTTCCTGAAAAGGAAGGAGCAGCAGGGACCACTGGACTGTGAACTGACTCTAAACCCCATCCCATGTCCCCCTGTGCTGCTGGGGGGAAGGAGGGAGAGAAACTGGGAACAAAGTAATTGGGCCTGGGAAGAAGGGAGGGATGGGGGTAACGTATGGAAGCACTGCTCTTTGTGTTGTCTATCCTGTGTGCATTTGATTGGTGGTATATTAAATTATATTTTTTTTTCACCAAATCAAGTCTGTTTTGCCCAGGACCTTAATCAGTGAAGAACCCTCCTTGTCCTTTGTCTTGACCCACAAGCTTCTAATAGTTGGCCTTGTCCTCACCATCCCAGAGTGTGTGTGGGGCAAGTGGGGGGTGAGTGAACAGCCACGTGGCTGGTTCTTTGTTGTCCTGTTAGGCCCAAACCAGGACAGGTGTATCCAGAAATGGTAGGTCTGACTCAGAAGAGAAGGAGATCCCCTGAAGGTGGCAGCCTGGTAGAGCAGGACATGTTGCTAGTGTAAGGAGTGAGAGCAAAGGATACAAGAAGAAAGTAGTTTCATATACACCCCATAATACCCTGATATTTACTGGGAAAATTAGGAGGTCAAAGCATTTTAGCTGTTAATGGTTACTTTGCAACTTCCAGCGATCTCTTTTATTTAGCTTCCAGCTGACCACCCATGGCAAGAAGCAATGAGCAGAACTGCCCATCTCTGAAGCTAACAGTCTCTAACAATGATCTTCCTTGCCAAACTGAAAAATTAGTGTCAAAAGTCCTATTTTAGGTTGCTTCATGCTCTAGATCTCCGTTGGTCCCATCTGACAATTTCACCTCTTGCTGCCCAGAGGAAAAGGACCTGGGGATGTTGATCCACAGCTGACTGAACAGCAGTGTGTCCAGGTGGCCAAGAAGGCCAAAAGCATTCTGGCTTATATCAGGAGTAGTGTGGCCAGCAGGACTAGGGAAGTGATTGTCCCCCTCTACTCAGCACTGGTGAGGCCACACCTCAAATCCTGTGTTCAGTTCTGGGCCCCTCATTACCAGAAAGACATCGAGGTGCTGGATCGAGTCCAGAGGAGGGCAACAAAGCTGCTGATGAGTCTGGAGAACAAGTCTTATGAGGACCAGCTGACAGAACTGGGGTTGTTGAGTCTGAGAAAAGGAAGCTGAGAGAAGACCTTACCATTCTCCATCTGACCTTACCACAACTATCTGAAAGGAGGGTGGGTTGTACCCTTCTCCTTAGTAACAAGCAACAGGACAAGAGGAAATGGGCTCAAGTTGTGCCAGGATAGGATTAGATTAGATATGAGGAAAAAATTCTTCACTGAAGGGGTTATTAAATGCTGGAATAGGCTGCCCTGGGAGGTACTTGAATCATCATCCCTGGAGGTATTTAAAAGAGGTTTAGATGTGCTGCTTAAGAACATGGTTTAACACTGGACTCTGTAGGGTTAGGTTAATGGTTGGACTCATAGAATCATAGAATGGTTAGAGCTGGATCATTGAGTTCCAACTCCCCTGCATGGGCAGGGTCATCTCCCACTAGATCAGGTTGCTCTTAAAGGTCTTTTCCAACCAAACAATTCTGTGATCTGCCACCACCATTGCAGAAACTCTCAGCTGGGAAGCCCTGGCTCACACAGCACCTTCTCCTTTTCCTGACCCTGAGGAATTGTGATGCTTTACTCACTGGCACCCACCGATACTAGGTGAGCTCTTGTGGCACCCCTATGGTTTGGAGCTGCTTATTTCTCCCAAGGTCCCTTCCAGGATATGGCTCTGGCTTCCAGTACTGGCTGGCTTTCTATGCCACCCAATTTTTACTACGTTGCCATCATGGAACTGCTTGGCTGGTATCCACAGTCTGCCTTACCACCTTTCTCAGTGCCACAGCTCACTCAAAGCAAATGTAAAGCACCACCTTCACCCTAGATTTTTTTAAGTCTTTAGCAGACAGTGTTACAGCTCAGGAAATGCCAGTGAGATGCAGAACCCAGGGAGCTCATGCTTTATTGTTAATTGAGACTAAGAGTAAGCTGTCACATTTGGCTTGTGCTGACAGCATCAGTATCTGTTTATAGGCTTTTTTTCTGAGCAGCGGCTGTGGCAATAATTCCACATTTTGCCTGACTCAAGGATAAGTAATTTTTATCAGACTGACATTACGTGCACTTTGTTCAAATGCTCTTTTGCCAAATACCCTAACAAGTGTGTCTGCAACTGGCAACTCTGAGCCTTGCATTCAATTTACAAACTGTACATTTGCAGCTGAAATATTATCTCTGTGTTATTTGGGGGGTAATGAATACATTTAGCAGACACCTAAAGGCACTATAAATAAAGATACTAGATTTCTTTCACACTCAAGGACTTAGCCCTCCTCTTCTGCCTGAACTTATTAACGCTGTGATTTTTTTTGAACCTACAACATGTAAGATTGCAGGAAACAAGGTCAGACATGCATATCAGAAACAGCTCTCTTCCCTAGCATGCATGCATCTATCTATCTATCTATCTATCTATCTATCTATCTATCTATCTATCTATCTATCTATCTTCCTTTCTGCTTTTTTTTTTTTCTGTCCCGGATATGTTATTTTCCTCTGCAAAATTTGTAGAGGAAATTTTGTCTGCCTAGCAGTACTTTTGAATATTTTCCAAAACCTCTGGATGTTTTGACTGTGCCTGTCTCCTCTCTTTCCTCCCATTAGTATGTTTTTTATGTACCTTCTATATCGTAAAGGTGCTAGATTTGCTGATAAATCATAGCAGGTATTGAACACAACCTAGATGTCACTCTTGAGGAACAGGCTCTAAACAGAGGAGCTGAGAGCAGTGGGAAAAGAAGAAATGAAGCAGAGACTTTGGAGTTGCTGAACAAATACAAATGTGTGCTCTGCTTCCTTGATGGCATCTGCTGAGACACAAAAATAATAGAAAAAATACAGAAAGATTTTATGCAGACACCAGACACAAAACCATTACATTTTAAAGGAAAGATTTTCATAGCCTACAAGGGAGAGAAAGAGGAAGAAAATCAATAAATATCTTTGTATATCCTTTAATCTGTGCTGGCATTTAACTTCTTTTTTTCCTCTTTTTTTTTCTTTACTTTTCTGTAATGCAGTAACAGAATACACAGAACTGAAGACTACTACCAGGGATCCACTCCATCTCTCATGTGATGCATTGTTAATAATTTGAACCAAACTTCTTATTTAAGGCATGCCTTGGCGTATGCAGACCAGAGAGTCTAACTGCCAGTGACTCATTTTGATGACCAACAATACCGTGGAATTAATCAATAGAACTGTCCCTAGGCAATACCCACAGATCTTCAGGACTGTGGTACAAGCTAGCTGATTTCCATGAAATAGCTTGAAGTTTCCTAGGTCAAGCAAAGGCTTAATCTGCATTTCTCACAGCATCTCAGAAATATTCTTATGGAAGCTTTTTCCAGGAAAAACAAAATTCAGATAAAAATCCTTGCTATGACAGAAATCCAGTGACAGTTGTTAGAGAAAAAAAGTTCAAGGGATTTGGAAGCCATTTCCTGTTACATGGGAAGGACTGGGAATGTATTGTACATTGGAAGATCATCATGCAGGCTACTCCAGTTCACCCTTGATTTGATTTAAGACTGCAGAGACTTACAGTTTTCTTGTCTTTGATGATGTTACTGAATACTTGTTAGCTAATTAATCAGTTAGGTATCAGGTTGGTGGAAAAGGTGGATACCTCTGTGTTTTCTAACAATAGGAAGCTGCTGTATCTGCTTTTTTCTGTTTTCAGTGTCAGCAATATGTAACCATGGCTTAAGCACCCCTTTCTTACTAATCTTTTCATAATGTTGGAATTTAAAATTAGCCTAGGTATTAAGATGCTACTGTACATGTGTGGACCCGTATGGAAGGCTATATTTAGCTACCTAGAAATGCCTATTTGTTTCAAAATGTGATTAACCAGTTTAGATGGTTTGTTGTGTTTGCTTCTGATTCTCATCTTAATTGTGTACACCACCTGAAAGAATTAGACTTTTATTTATGATGCTTTTTTACCAGGTATAGATCAATTAATTGAGGAAATTGTATCTAATAATTGCAACTGGGTAAATGTTAATCTTGATTTGCCCTTATTAGTGCAAGAGATTAAGACATAGGCATTTTATCAGCCCATTATTAAGCTATGAGCATTCTTTATAATTCAGTTTATTTCAGTTTATTGACAAACCCATCCTAGCTAGCCACCTTATTCTTGATTACTTAAAGAAAATAAATTTACTGTAATGTCATTATTTAATAGCCAATCAGAATAACAAATACCCAGCCTACTGCAAATTTAAGACACAAGTAACTATGTCTTTTACATTTCCTAGCTGTAAAAACTATAGAAGTATGCTATTTTCACTGAATGTCTCTGAAATAAATGAAAAGAGTCTGTGGAATCAGATATCTTCAAAGTTAACCGAGAAACCGACTCCTGTTCATAGGTTTACGTCTGCTGATAGTCATTGGGACTGGAGTATTTAATCATGACCTAAATCTTTTTAGCTTCTTAGCTCTGGCTAGAAAATGAATTTGCATTACCAAAGAGAAAGAAAAAAAGTGAAATTAAGCAGGAGATTATAAAAAGTGTGAGGTGAAATTAGTGAATTATTTTCAGATGCAAATTAGTGCAATATATATCTTCATCAACTTCTGCTTTGTCTTCTGCATTGTTTCTTTTCTTCTATGCCCTAAATATGTAAACCAGGTGCTAGATGTGGAAAAATAACCAGCACACATCCACACATCTAATTTCTGTTTTTTTTTATAACAGTAATTATTTAAAAAGTAACAAAAGTTCTGCTTCAGAGGATTGGACCTATTAAAATGGTGTTTCTTTAAAAAGAAATTTGGAAGAAGCAACATGAATATACCTCTGTGAAAGGAGGAAAAGAAAGATATCTTCAGCTGAAAACTCCTCATACTATGGAATTGTTACCTAGGTGAGTTCAAGTAATTAAGATAGAAAATAACCAACATTGATTATAGTCTTATGAAGCCCAATTATGCTCATTTTCAGATTCAGGTGAATTGTATATCGCTCCCACATCAGTCTACCCTTAACTGCAGCTTTTTTCTCCATCACTAGGTAGTTGAATAATCTTTGTTGTGATTTTCACTACCAGCTATGAATCTTGCCACCATTAACATCCTTTTCAGCCTTATCTGCATTTCCATTGTCTGTTTTCTTCCTACTGTGAGCAGTTGGTATGCCTTTACTACCAAACAGTGTTTACTGCAAATAGTGTCTCTTCCCTTATACTGTTTTTAAGTTGGAAACCCCCTGTTTTCTTGACAGTCTGCAGGACTCTCCCTCTGCGTTGCACCAAAGAAGTGTGTGTATGAAAAAGAAATTTGATACTATTTTTCCAAAAGTACCATTTTTGTTTCTATATACAACAAATTGAACAGTCTGAAAACATCCTTTAAAAATATTATTTAAAGTACTTTAATATTCATGCTTATGTTGCCCTCTTTTGAAACTACCTCAGTTCCCATGTCCCAGTAGTCCAATGAAACAAAAATTGGAAGACAGGAATACTGCTGTAGCTACTTGTCTCTCAAAGTAATAAGATTAGAGAATTATCTCAGCATTAACAGCATAGAATTTCACTGAATGTATGTGTGTCTGTACATGTATGCATGTGACAGACATTTTCCATGACTATACTACCAGCTGCATATTGTGTTTGCCAGTCACAGTAGTGTAGCTTTTTCTCTGCATTAGTAATTGTAAATGGAGACAACATGAAGCGTTCAGGGATAATCCATTTTGTTTGCACTTAGGAGGGTTTTATGCAGGGTGATGTAAGAATGCTAAAAGATTGTTTAGGTGTACATATCTGTTTACATACTCAGTATACACAATTTTAAGACCTGTATATATTTTTATATGTAATGTAAATATTGACATATATAAACATGTACATTTTTGTGTAAGCTTTTAGACACATACTGCATTACATAATGCAAAAATGTTATCCCACTGGTCTCGGATGTTTTTACAATGCCTGTAGTTCAATGAATTTCAAAACTGTATACCACTCTGCTGCTTTTAATTGATCTTAGACCTACTTTATCTAGTAGAATAATAAGACAAGGAATTAAACACCTTCATAAATGTGTCCTGAAAGATTGTTCTGGGAACTGTAAAACTTCTGTTTCTCCTGATCCTAACCTAGAACTAAAGAGAAAAAAAAAAAAAAAATCAGAGTCAGCAGATGAACATTTTCTGAGTGGCCTGTACAGGTTATAGAATATCAGCTTTTAGATACCTGACCTATAAGAAGTAAGGTCGTATAACAGCCTTAGCACTTCAGGAGAAATATCTAGAAATATCTAGAAATGAAAACTTAATTTTTAACAGTGAGCTATATACCAAGGTTTTTAAGGCACACCAAAGCTGGGATTAGTTGTGTAGACAGACTTAACAGTCCCACATGGTATATTTCAGATAAACAAGTCAGATTGTTTCAAGTTTATCACTAGCTGGTATGCTTTTAAAACACTGCATAGAGAAATAAACTATTGATTCCAGTGTATAATTTAAACTGCACTCAGATGAGTGAGTTTTCTAACTCTTTGCAAAAGTTTTGTTTCCTTACATGGCTTAATATGTTTTCTGATAGATTTGGAACTGTCTTCCAAATTAAGTAATAATGTATTGCACAGCTTACTTTGTAATATTATGTGCAAGCCAAAAGCTCCTAAGACACTTGCCAGGCTATTATGCCAACATAGAGTGAAAACACCCCATTGCAGAGGGTCTGTCCAGCAGTGAAGAAAATGGGTGAGAAGGTTGACAAAGCAGACAAGAGCTTGTTAAAATAAAAACTTTTTTTCAGGAACACTAAATAAACCTTAGAACAAGTATGGATCTACGTAGCACTTCTAATAGTCAAAATTCATGTCAATTATATGAAACTATAAAAACCGTAGAGAACAGCTGAACACACAGGAGTGTCCTGCAATTAGTACCTTGCTCTCACTTTTATTGCTGAGTATATCTTGCCTTGTACCTCCAAAACAGATCGATTTGTGCTACAAACCCATCCTGCCATCCACTCCACTGAGTATATATGTACACACTTACAGAATCATTTATTCTTCAGCACATAACATTCTCACACCACTTCAGCTGCACTAACAAATGGCTCAAACAACAGAACAGACAGGACCATAAAGTTTTTCATATGTAAAAATCAGTACTTCTGCTCTTCAAACAACCTCTTACCAGCAACAGTTTGCATAATAATTGATAACTGTTGGTCAGGCTTTTGTATTATCTCAGTGTCATAGGGTGCCCATGGCCAACCATCTTTGGTTGCTAATACCTGTTCCTTCCAGGGTACTTCTCAACTCCTTACTACTTTGCAAAGCTAGATTTCTGTTTGCAAGTCTATTCTCTGAGCCTCAGACATCTCAGACATGTTTAAGTTATATGTATTTATTTATGACAAATTTGCTTACCATCCTTAATAAAAAAGATACTAAATATCACCAATGTATTTATCTATATATACATTTATGTGTGTATATACATATATACACACACACACCTGTGTATATATCTAGGAAAGTTTGATGAATTAAAAATAAATGTCTTGCAGGGAGATTATACAATTACTTTAATACTTCAGAGTTTGTCTGTTTGCACGAGGGTTTATTCTTATTTATTTTTTCTTTCAAAAATAAATTATTTTTACCTGAATCAGTTCTCCTCTGCTGGGTATATCATGTTCATTAATTGATTTCTTGATTTCCCCAAACCATGGTTTTCACAAAGCCTACAGCTGACTATCTTTATGAATAATTTAAAAAAATGTTAATTAATTAATTATCTTTTAGAATCCTAATGGAGCTATAGAGTAAAACAAA
This sequence comes from Apus apus, assembly GCF_020740795.1. Classification (NCBI taxonomy): domain Eukaryota; kingdom Metazoa; phylum Chordata; class Aves; order Apodiformes; family Apodidae; genus Apus; species Apus apus. The sequence continues at coordinate 89,881,944 of NC_067285.1, forward strand.
TTATTTTTTTCCATTTTCATCTTTATTTCCCTCTGGCATGACAAAGATTACAATGAAATTCTCTTTCAGACACACCTTACCCACTTGCTTTTCTATCACACTTTTGTGATCTGTAGATCCTGTTTACTACCCTCTACCCCTGTTGCAGGCTACTTTTCAAAAGATGGTCAAAGATTTTTGCATGTAGTTTTCCAAATACCTGGACTTAGCCTGAGATGACGTTAGATCTCCTTTAACTCCTTCTTGTTAGTAACATACATTCAAAAGGGTCTCATCAGGTACTGATTTACTTAGAAATCACATAATCCTTTCAAATTGCTGAGTTTGAGATTAAAGATTAAAGCAAGACTCTCTCTGATGGGAATTTGATAAGTACAAGCCATACATTTCCAGACATGTACTACAAAATCTTAATCAAAACAAAATTTACATATCTGCTAAATAAAATACCCCACCTGCCTTCCATCAGGTGCTGCCTGGATGGCAGGAGGAATGCTGCCATCACGGAGAAGTACACAGATTAAGGGACTTGAAAAGCAACACAGTAAGATTTTTTTAAAGTGAAGTTCTACACAGAAGACTTTTTTTCTTTCACCAAAGGGACTGATGGTAAACCACATATAGATTATGGTCCACCTTTCCCTTAAGACAGTTTAACCATGTGGGCATTGCAGTCTACTTACTAATATAATGTATAAAAATGTAAAATGACACCAGAAAATGAGTGGACATGGTTTTATTACATAAAGTCTAGGAGTTGCATCTAGCAATGTGAATTTATTCAGTATTATCTGTCACAGATCACAGAGTCTCAGACTAACTGAGGCTGGAAGGGACCCCTATAGATTGTGAAATCCAACCTCTCTGCTGGGTCAAAGAGCAGGTTGCTCAGAGCTATGTCAAGTCAGGTTTTGAACATCTCCAAGGAAATGCCACAACTTCTCTAGGCAACCTGTTCCAGTATTCAACCATTCTCACAGTGAAACAGTTTAAACAATCTCTTACATTTCTTACATTTCAGTTTGTGCCCATTGCCTTTTATCCTGCCTCTGGATACCACTAAGGAGAGACTGTCTCTGTCTTATATATTCCCTCCTGCCCCATCAGGTATCTGTACACAGCAATAAGATCCCTCTAAGCTTTTTCTTCTCCAGGCTAAACAGTCCCAGCTCTCTGTCCTTGGAGCACCCTAAGAAGTTGTATAAAGCTGAGATGCTCAGTTCCTTCTGAGACGTCCTAAGATTTTTGTACATTGCAATGGGTTGGTAAATATCTGACTTTTATTTCTTTCCAGATCATTACCTAAATGTAGCTTTGAAACTCTCTGAAGAATAATCTTGCATGTGTATAAAACTTATGAACCTTCCTTTATTAACAGTATGTAAAAGCTAGGATATTCTAGCTTTAATATATTTTCCCAATCCACCATTTACTTCTGGATGCCAAGCATATATTTATAACTTGATGTCTTCTTTTGTGAATGGAAGTTTCCAGAACCCAAATGTTAATTTCAGGATATCCAGAAGTATATGGTGATGGCATTGCAGGTTTTCTTTGATTATCACGTCTAATGCTACATCCACAGAGTAACTTTTATTTCCATGAACCTAAGTACTAAACAAAACTTTTAAGTCAGGGGATAACAGAGAGGCTTGGGAGGCTTGCAAAGTGGATCATAGCAACTAGCATGGCAGGATGGAGCAGAAGTCAGACAAAACAGGCAACTGGGAGGGAAGGAAGAGTTTATTTTGAGAACTTGAGGATGAGAAGTTTGGGCATCTATGGCAGATTGGGATTCACTGACCAAACTTTCTAATTTGTTCTTTCAGAGGTGAATAAGATCAGTTCTATTTTTGGTGGTGCTGCCCCTTTGCAAAAACTTATGGGATATAACTGAGAATGTGTGGGAGATTTGGGAATGGAGGGCAGGAATCAAACTGTCTGATGCTGTACATTTGCTTAGGCTACACTGTGAGGGAAACTACAGGGCAGACAAATAATCTTAATTCTTTCTACTGACACCATAGCAGAGTATCATACAGGAGTAAATTGTGTCATACATAGGAATCTCACTGTTGTTAGACCAAAGACTTTGACACTCAGCTGGGGGAGCAGGAAGTAGGAAGAACTGCATAGTCCAAAATCAGTTTCTTTGGTTGACTTAATGTGGGAGTTGGCCATTTTATGACTCCTGATATTCAGTTTAGTTACAACCTAGCTCTCTTGAAATGATGCAGCATCAAGCAGAATTATATTTGCCTAAGGAGTTCATCCAGTACAAACTTTAGTAATTATGGATGGAAGTTTGTGGATTATTCTTTTGAATCGTTACCTAAAATCTGCTCAAGATCTATCTCTAAATCATAAAAGTTCAATTACTTTAAATTTCTAATCCCTAATTAGCATTCTACCTTTAGAAGTTAGTTTTATTTGGAGGAAACCATTTGACTTCCCTTGTTTTCTCTCCAAACAATTTGTAACCCTTGCTAAGATTACTAAAGGGAACATTTTCCTCCAGAGCAGGAGAAAGCAAGCTGATCAGTTTTGTTGATTGGTAATTTGTAGAGAGCAACAGGAAGCGATCACTTACTGACTGTTCACACATTTTAAGGGCACTCATGGTTTTCTTTGCCATTTTGCCTGGAATAATTGATGACGATATTCCACAATAATTGTCATTGTTTGCCAATTGCCATTTCTGGTGACCATCCGTGAGCCAATATTTAATTTCAAATTCCAGCACATCATCATTAAGTGTCTTATGCAACGTGGCACTGTAACATGGACAGCTACTGTGAAAGACCTTGGAGGGTGCATATACAACAAGAATTTTTGGCAGAAATACATACTCTTTCGGTCCTCCTTTGATATCTGTCAAAATGGTGCTGTTTACTGGTTGTGCTGAAAAGTTGCTAAAAAGAAAACTTCATATCTTTACTAAAGTAAATTGAAACACTAAGATGAAAGAAAAAGCCAATTTTTACTAATGTGTTCTATGAACATTTAAAAACAAAGATGTTTCTGGTCACATATGATCATGTACCTACATAACCTTTTAACTAAAACTGCAGCGTCAACACATACTGTGTGATATAAATATAATACATGTATGAGGTAAGCTGAGGGTGAAGAGAGTCTGTGTAAGTGACTGTTCAGAAAATTGTATATTCTTTTGTTGTTCCTCTGAAAAAGTCAATGAACATAAGTAGAGACCAGCTTATAATTCCTTTGAAAATTAGAACACACTGGGGTTTCAAATGAGATGAGAAATGTCTCTTGGATCTACATAGCAGAAGCCTGCTTCCAAGACAACTGCAGATATCAAACAGAATATAATTATGGTGAATTAAATTATTCTGGAGCAATAATACCACATTCTCTCAATGAAGCAACAAACTATTTTCAATAGTTTCTCTAATGAGTTATTTTTCTGTTCTGCTTCTTAAAGATGCCTATTTGGGGACCATTTATGTTGCAATATGGTATGCAGTGCTTTACCCAGAAATCATTTTAAACACTTTGTATTTCTCTGATGAACTTATTTGCAGGATCAATAGAAGACACTTTAACAGGTAAGGAGTTTTATGGTTAGTATTTTCTTTTATTTTTATATGAAGACTATTATAGAGACTCCCCTTGGGATGCTCAGTTTACAAATTAAAGAAACGGAGTACTGTTTTGTGAGATGCAGTTGTGTTTTTATTCCTTTACATGGTTTGCAGATATTTAGGGCGAAAAGTTGAAAGGCTTTGTCAGGTTCTAAGTAACTGAAGAGATATTTGCAAATCTCTGCAATGATAATGAAATATGAGTTCCAGTATTGTGGTCCAAAAAGCAGCATGGAGGAAAAACAGACAGACTTAGGAAGCAGTAAAAAGGCTGTGCCTCATGAACATCACAGTATAATTTTTATTGTACACCATATTGATGTTGTTCAAGGCATAATTTCTGTATGGCTGAATTATCTATGGGTTTCTACACTTCTGTAAGAGGCAATGTTTGAACTGATGTACTCATATAACTTGATGTGGTATTTTCAGCCTTTTCATTGTTCCTCTCTCTCTCTCTGAAGCTGTACCTGTCTTACAAAGTGAGTGAAGGGTTCCTTGAGAGAAGGCTCAAACTCCCTGAGCTCTTGTGCCAGAGTATTCCCATTCTATGTAGCTGGCTTGTTATAGTCTGACTTGAAATGTCCCTGGGTCTTGGGGCTGTGTTCAGGACACATGCTGGTAAGCCCAGCTGAAGAGCAATCTGCCCCACCACTGCTGGCTCACAGCCCAGAGAGGGAGAGCCAAAAGGCAAGGCAAGCACCAAAAACTTGAGCTTTTCTCCTTCCAGAACATGGTGCTTGATTTAACGCCATGGTGAGAATGAACATCCACATGGACTTTGTTCTATCCTGAATGACAAGATGGGCAGACTCTTGCTGAGTCTTCACACAGCAACCTTCTCCAGTGATCTGGCTTAGCCCTTTTCTACCAGCAGCTCAGCTAGAGTGCTGGCATGATCTGTAGTCTGCATCTCTGAGGTTTTCTGACACTCAGAGCAGAAGTGCCTTTTCCTCACACACAATTTTCTCCAACAGAGTACAAAACAGCTGAGTACTACCCAAGGTGCCCCTTAAGAAGATCAGTACTAGGTGAGAGTATATATCCTTCAAATTCTCAGTTGTAATATCGGCCTACTCATTTCATGAGACTCGAAGCACTAAGTGAATAAAACGCTTCTCTGTGAGCAGGTAACATAGATGGATTTTTTTTTTTTATTTTAATGTATTCAAGGTTTGCTCTTTTACAAGAGTAGGCTGTTGGAATTCTTTTATTTAGGAAATTGTTTTTTACAACAGTCATTTTTTCACTTCAGTTCCTTGTACATGCATTCTACTCCATAGAAGTGAGGCCTAGAGTAGCCTCCTCAGCAAAATAAATGAGAAATAATTTCCCCAATAATACCCTTCTAACAAAGAAAACTGATACTGCTTGACTAAAATTGGCTTTTATTGACCTGTAGTGACCTAAGAATAATGAATTTGCCTGTGCAAACAGTCCCACAGCTGGGAGATGAGGCTGCAAATCCGTTCAGGCTCCAATACGTATCTGTAGCCTCAAGTTAAGAATAGTCTGACCCATTTGAGCATTAAACTTTTTGCCTAAGTATATACAAAGCCTACCTCTCAGGATAGAATAGTGTAAATGCCTTCACATATTCCCCCTTCATGTTTTGCTATGCATTTTTGGCCTGTCCCCATTCATCAACATCCATTAGGATTTAAATAATTAATTTATATTAGAAAAAGTACACAAAATAACCAACAGGTCCCTGTCCCCCTCCCTCCCCTTCCTCAACCAAGAAAAGCATTCAAACAAATCATTTTAGCCATTGAAAGACTTCTAACATTTATTCATTTGAAGAGGCTACAGAAAATACAGAAAAATTACTGAGATGAAGACAAAATCAATAGCTTTTTTTTCTTACAAACACGTTGTAGTAGCTGCTGGGTAGTAAGTACAAAGATCTGGAGAACATTTCTCATCCTTAGAGATACCCATTTTTGTCTAGCTGCATTAATAATACCCTTGTGCAATGGCACTTGCACTTCATGGAATATTTTTCATCATATCACAACCTGACCAGAGATAGTCATAATTCATCTGCACCTGTTTATGTTGATTTTACTTATGTGTGATATTTCCATCATTGTTGCATAAAATGATGGATTAATTCCTGTGTCATCACTAGAATATGGCTGTGGTTAAAGGTACCTAACTCAGTAAACTGACAAAGCACAGCTCAAGAAGCAGTGGGAAATGTCAGAACAATGCATTAAAATGGTGCATCTGCAGAGACATAACTATGATTGATAGACAGGCTTTGAGTGAGGGAGTTTTCATCTTGTGACCTCATTGAATGAAAATGACAGTCCAAAAACCAAAGAGCTGGAAAAAGGAAGATTTTTCCACTTCTTGAGGGAAGTGACCCCAGAAATGATACATTTCCATGTTCAGTTTCCATGCACAGTCAGTAATAGGTGAAGTATTTTTTTTTAAGCACACGAGTGACACATAGCTTCCAAAAAATGCACTTAAGAGAAGAGGGAAAAGGTGAAAGGCCTAGAAGTGTAACACAAATAGCCAATAAAAGGGCCAAGAGTTTTTTTCCAAAAGGAAGAGGCTGTTTATTTCATACATAGTTTCATCACTTTATGAAAAGGGTCACAGAGAATAGGTGTCTAATGGTAAAGTTATAAATTTTAATCATGCTGTGGCCAGTACTGGGATTCAGACATGAGATAATTGAGAATATGGGAAGTAAAGTCTAAAATAGAACAGAAGTTATGCATATATATGTATAAACACAAATATTCAGGCACACTTGGTAGCAAACAGAGAAAAGTAGTCAAGTTATACTTGCAACAATCAGAATAAAAATATTAGGCCTTCACAAAACAGCTGTTTTCCAGCTTTGTCATATCATCATATACACTCAGAGTCTTATAAGACACCTGTCTATGCAGAAGACTCAAAATTTACCACAACAATCTAAGTAACAAAGAAGAAGCAAGAGAAAATAACTATGTATGTGCTTAATTCACACCAATTAATCATAAACGTACGCAAATATTCCTGTTATTCAAGAGTCATCAGTAGTGTTGTCCTTCCCATCTGTTCCATCTTTTGTCTTTCTTTCCTTCTTCACATTCTCTCCTTTCCACATAGCTGTTCAGTCCTGATAAGTAGCCAGCAGCAAAATATGAGCAAGAGCAACTTTTAATGACTTTCTACCCATCATATTGTCTTCCAAGTTATGAGGAGCAGCTGAGGGAACTAAAGTTGGAGCAAAGGAACCTGAGGGAGACCTTCCCACGCTACAATTACCTGAAAGGAGGCAGTAGTAAGTTGGGTCTTGGTCTCTTCTCCCAAGTAACAAGCAATAGAACAAAAGAAAATGGAGTCAAGTTGTGCCTGGGGGGGGTTAGATTAGAGATGAGGGAAAAAAATCTTCACTGAAAGGGTTGCCAGGCAAAGGAACAGGCTGCCCAAGGAAGTGCTGCAGTCACCATATCTGGAGGTATTTAGAAGATGTGTAGATGTGGCAGACTTGGCAGTGTAAGGTTAACAATTTGACTCATTATCTCAAAGATCCTTTCCAACCAAAATAATTTTGCAGTTCTATAAGAAGAACCACAGAATGGTTGAGGTTGGGAGGCACCTCTGGAGGTCATCTTCTCCACCTACCCTGCTCGTAATAGTCCAGAAATAAACCTGAGGTTTTTTTATAATCATGCATCTGTTCTACAGAGAGGCTTACCCATCTTTTCTCCCACCACGTGGTGTATGTCAGCACACCAGATATGCCATGGGAGTGTCTGCTGCTTCATGCTCCACAGAGAATGGAAGGCAGACCCCAGTCTCTGGTGTTGATAACAGAAACTTCCATATGTCCTTCTGGAGATAAGTCTTTAACTGGGGTGATGGTGGTAGGGAAATCATTAAGGACTGAATAGGCAGATTTCTGTATGTTTAAACTAAAATTAGGATGAAATAGGGTCAGTAATACCTGCTTGTCAGTCTCTTACTAGATGAATGCATGCTGTTAGAAAATACTTAAAACCTGTGCAACTGTTACAACAGGAACACAGGACTTAGATAAAATCTACTTATTGTCTACATCTTTTTAAGGATTAGCAGCTTGTTATTCAGATGAGAAGCTATTCCAGGACTGCAAAGCCTGATTACAAGCCATTACACAAATTACCACGCTGTGAAAATAAGGTTTGGCTGATACCTCATTGTTTGATTTTCAAGTAATCCTTGATTTCCTGTACCAGTTCAGTATGTTGGTTTCAGATCTGAGCAAAACCATAATGCTTTAGGTTTTGCTCTTAGATCTGAATTTTTGATCTGCATTTTTAATTTTTGTTGTTTCTTCCTTTCACTTGTCCTCACCAAGCTTTCTGACGTAATCCTAAAATGGAAGTATTTCTCTTGGGCTTATAAAAAAGTTATTTCTTTCACTTGTTCTCTCTCCATTTTACCTGCTCCAGAACATCCCAGAGTGTAGTGTACAGATTTGGAAATGCCACATGGCACAATAGTTACAGTAGTCTGCATTTCTGTGACCATCCGGCCTGTCTGCTTAACAGTATTCAGATAAAACTCAGTATGTCTGCTTTCTGTGACAAGGGGAAAAACTGAAAGAGGAGAAAAGAAACTTCAAGCACACGTAAATCTTGATGCAGCCTTCAATTTAATGAATGTCCTGTCGCAGAGTATTCTGATTTTTGATTAGTAATATGGTCATAGAAAATGTAAAAGAAGAGTTTACAGTTAATAGCAAAAGGATTGGTTTCATTTTATAAGACAGGATGGACAAAAGCATGTGTAAATCTTGTACAGCCAATGTGACTAAAAATCAAAGCTCAGAAGTGATCTCAGTGCTTCATCAGCCTAGCTCTCTTCACCAAGACACGATCAACTGTGTTAATTTCATTCCTCATAGATACTTAACTTATTCCTAAGGAGTTCTGTTAATGGGACTGAGTAGATGTGGTTTCTCTGCTTTATCATCCTTATAATGTGTTGCCACAGACATACTGGTGGCAGATGCTACATGGCTGAGAAGCTGGAACAGCAAGTTGCAGCCTATGAGGTTAGACAGCATGGATAAAAGTGAGGTGAGTGATGCTCCATGGCAGATGTTGCTACAGTAAAGATCTTAGGAAAATTCAAACTCAGAATTTTTTATGCTTCTGGATCTTTGATCGAGAACTGCTTAACTGAGGATAACATCCTGGTAGGAGGGAAATGGCAGGTGATACTGTCACGTTACAATGAATTCAACCAGAAAACCAGTATTTTTTTCATAAAAGGATTCACTTTTCTTACCAGTAAACTGTTTTACATGGGAAAAGGTTTTAATTTGCAAATCAACTGCATAAGGCTTTCAGTGTACGATAACACTGCATCAGTCTTTGTTAAATTTATAGGTAACATTTTTCTGACAAAAAAAAATATTATGCTTAATGCATTGCAGATCTTTTGCACACTACAGAAATGACCTGATAAAAATTAATAATGTATCATTGGTTTTTGTTTCCAAATCACTGGTATAATCTCATTGCCAACATTGTTGATCAGTTAGAATAATCCATAAGTACTTCAAGAGAACCAAATTAACAAGATCAATAACAAAAAATTTAAACATCCAGGACACATTTCTAGCTGAAGGTAGTTGATGTTTCACAACAAGATGTGGACAGCAATTTGAAACACAAAAGCAATAGGGAAGATGCAGGACTGAGGGAAAGCAAAATCACCTAAAAATTCATATAAAAAACTAAGAAAAAAATTAAAAGGCTAAGAATAACAGAATCACGGAATCTTAGGGGTTGGAAGGGACCTCGAAAGATCATCTAGTCCAACCCCCTTGACAAGAAAAAGACAAGAAAAGTTTTGAAATGAGAGTTGGGATAAAAAAAAAAAAATTGTTAATAAATAATCCACTGCATGACTGTAGCATTCTTCAGAATGATACAGTAAGATTTTCTGGTTTATATTCAAATCAAAGCTTTTCCCATTATAATTGAGGAGGTTTCACTAGGAGAAAACATTTTAAAATTACCACCCATTTTAGTGGAATTGTAGATAGAGATCTCTGACCCACTGTTAGCAATTTTAATTAGGTCTCAGCATGCAGAGAAAATACAAATGAATGAAGTATGCTATTGCAAGCATTCAACCAGGGTGTGCTGGATGACCCACATGACTATGGGCAGGTTAGCTAGGCAGCAGCCCTGGGGAAAATAATGAGGCAGCTCATATGGGATTCAAAAAATAATTAATATAAAGGGCTATAATTAATATAACACAAAGAATAGAAATATAATCCAAGCAATCAACATGCTTGCCTAGAAAATGCATCTTGTCAAATAGTTTAGCTTAATTATTTTAGAAAATTACAGGTTTGATTATTAGAGGTAATGACACCAGGCATTTGACTTAGAAGGACCCCATGTTCTGGTATTAAAAATAAGGCCATATTTCAGATTTCCAGATGCTGCTGTCAGACACAATTGTCAGGGAACATGGGCAAGATTTCACCCAGGCTCCACAGCCTTGAACTTTTCCAGTCGTTATTCAGAGTAAATATGAAATAATATTTATTTTTTGTTATAAAATGGATAAACCACACTGGAAGAGTAATAAATGGTTGAGAGTTCAGAGCAGCCATACACAGAAATTGGATCCTCCCATAATTTGTTGAGCCAAATGTATGTTTAATGTAGCTAGCTTCAGACTTACACAACTGGAAAGACCTAACAGCTATGGGGTAGGACACTGTGAGGGCCAGCAATGAGTCTAAAATAAATTGACAAATCTCATGGGCTGAAGAAGTGAGCGTGAACATGTGGAATGGACAAAAATGGCATAATAAAATTTTCACTGAATGGCAGTGAATAGGAGGAAGGATGAAATTTTGAAGTATTTACTGGAGAAGATGCAACAGTTTTAAAGTTAGATTTTAAAAAATATGTTGACAGATGGAAGGTAATTACACTGCCCCTCTTAGTTCCCAAGAAATAGTTTCAAGTAAAAAAAAAAAAAAAGAAAGAAAGATTCTGGCAGTTTTCTTAAACAATAATAAGTAGTTACAAATTGACAGGTATTTCTTTATTTGTGACTGCAAATGTGAGTAAATAGTGAACAATATACTGAAGAAGATGGATTCGGTATTATGTGTCTTATTTAAATGAAACACTCATTTCATATACAAGCACTAAGTTTAACACCTGTGGAAAAATACATGACCCAAGTGATACAGATGAGACTAAATAATCTAGGGGTTCCTTCTTTACTTAAATTACATTAATCAATATGTAAAATTAGCCTCACTGACTGGACCTAGCAAAATGCAACTATCCAAAGACAGGATAAGAAAGGATAGGAACTGTAATCCTCTTAATTTGAAGAAAAAAGAGAGAGATACAGTATAAATGAAATTACAGAAACAAAATCCATAGCCTAGTGAATAGCTGAAGAAATGTATTAGCAATGGATGTTGTGTCTCTTGTTGCCTTTACTTTGATTCTTACATTAGTTTTATCTAAAACTTTCAGTATACTAATATGGATTATTATCTGACAAAATTTCAAGATAGAGCAATTTAAACAATGCTGAAGACTGATAATTCACAAAGCAAGTGTATTATTCCAAGTTATGCAGTGAAAGCTCAGTCAAAACTAAATAACATTCACACCCTCATCCTACTTTCTTCTAAGACTATTTTCTGAGAAGGAAAGAATCTGTCTGCTTCTGCTTTGTTAATGTTTCTTTTAGTTTGTGTGTGAGGCATATATTCTTGTCCAAGAGTACGAAGCTTAAAAATTTTCTGCTTTTTGTGAATGTTTTTTGACATCAGTAAGAAATAACAATGGTTAACAAGCCACTAATTAAACATGTAGGATTATGCCTACGTCAGCTATGGATTTTAATACTAATAAACAGATTCACAGTGTCCCTCTGGGCTGCCCAACAAGGTGTAAATAACCCGTAATTTGCCTCTTGCTGGCAATCCTGAGGGCATCAATGTGGTGCTTTTGGCTGTTTCATTTTTCATCTCACTCCAAAAGGAAAATGTGATGGTTTCCAGCTGCAGAACTAAGAACTGCTGGGCTAACCCAACCTACCTTACTGAGGCATCTGCCTCCTACCAAGTGCAAGAATAAGATTTTTGATGGCTAAGTATACTTTACACATAGCAGCTGAATAATTTTCACAGTGGCAGCCAGGCACATTCCTAAAACCTATGTAAAAAAATCACTCAGGCTTTTTCGACATGGTTTCATTTTTTGGTATTTGTTCCTTTTGGAAGATTTTGCTCTTTTTTTCCCCCTTCCTCTTCCTTTAATAACACAACATCCCACTTACAGATGTCAAAAGTAAAACATGCTGTAATTGAACAGGAAAATGAAGTAAATTTAGGCAGTTGCAGATAGTAAATAGTTTCTGCTGTGTACTGGTTTTAGCATGATGATTCAATTTCTTGGCAAGATGATTCAATTTCTTGGTAAGACTGCAGCCTCCACATCTTACTAGCTTTGTCTCTCTCAATAAAGTGCTACAAAGGAAGGAAAGTTTCAAAACAAGGACAGGTATTTCCATTCCTTGTGCTCACAGAATAAAAGCCATTATACTGTTTTCTGTAGCTTATTTCCCATCTCTTAGCCCTGCTATCCGTTTCAGAGTAAAATATGTTGAAAGTCTGAGTACTACTGAGGAGCTGAAGAGCCAATGAACGTGTTAAATTCTTATGTGGTGCTGATTTAGACACAAAATAATAGATACCATTCATAGAGCATTAGTATGAGATAAAATGAGTGCTTTAATCTTCTAATGCTTTTTCATTAAGAACCTTCAATTTTTCTTCAAAATGTTTGAAGGTCAGCATAGACGACAAAGCACTGGAGGGAAGTGGAGGCAACGTGAATCGGTAGCATATTGGAGAGTTAAAGTTCTGAAGTGTCCCTTACCATAGCTTCCTCAGTGTGTTACCAAAGAGTATAGGAGAACACCTGTCCCTGAGGATATCTTACTCTTTCGCACCGTTTCACTTATCACATTACTACTGATGGCAACATTTCTATGGCTAATTTTTTCCAGACCGTTTCATCTTAAAACTGAGAAATGAAAACCTAACATTCAGTTTACATTTTAGTTATTACAAAAGCAAAATATTGTTGGTCATCTTCTTATCTCCTTTGTTTACAGCATCAAAAACTCCTGTGTCTTTCATTGTTCACCACGTGGCAAAAAAACCCACAGTATGGCATTTTTCCAAATATCAATATTACATTTTATACAAAATTTGCAACTTCATCACTGTTAACATTTTCAAAATGCAAAACTATTTTCACTAACATTGGAAAAAGTGAATCTTCCATTTCATTATTGTAAGATCCCCTTTAGTAGTATAAAGTGAGATTGATGCGTAGTAAATGTATATTAATTAAATTTAATTTCTTCATGTGATCCCATTATGCAAAGGAGACAAAATTTAAAGGCTTGGCTCAGGTCGGGTCTCTTAGAAGGTCATCATAGACTAAAGCACTACAACCTTGCGATAGCAATGGTTATATTATTTTAGAACCTTTCAAATGAAGACAGAAGAGCACAATCTTGTCTTTTCAAAAGATACACATAACTATATTATTCAGATGGGCAAAATCTCACCTTTTTTGTCTCTCTGTTAAATATTTTAGCTCTTTTGTAATAATGAGATCAATTTAAAGTGTCAAATATAAGACTTCAGTACAACTACAAAATTAGCTATATCTAACATTTAAAAAAATTCCAATGTATTGTTATTTCAAAAAATTTATTTGTATCTGACCGTTAATTAAGGATAGATACAAGTAAATTACATTCAACCATGCTAATTAAAAAAAAAATGTGATTCAAGAATGATTCAAAGATCCCTGAGAAGCTCAGGAATTGTGTATAATTGCACCTGTCGGGTTTCCTAATTGACGAGAGCTGCACCACCCATGAATTGTGTAGTATACCTCGACTATTGAGTCCTGAATCCAGATGTCCAAATGACTGCTTGAGGGGAAATGTATACTACAGCACCTTTTTAAAAAAAGCAACTGATCATCAAGTAAAAAACAATTTTTGTCATAGTTGACTTTTGCTTGGATCCTGAAAGTTTTGCAATATACAAAAACTATATTATGAAAAGTTTTAAAAATATCTGAGGTGGCTGATATAAGATCTATTTGGCATGTCTGAAAATAAGACCTGATATCAACAAATTTCTTTACCAGACTGGTTATGGGTCAGGATGCCCTGCAGGAAGTGGAAAATTGGAAGCAGTTTGTTTTGAAACAGAAGAAATAACAATAAATTATTAATTAGGCAAGATGACCTTTTTGTTGCATGGTTATGTTTACACATAAAACTATAGACTACAAATAGAGAGAAAACACAGAGCCATGGCCTAAATCAAATCTTGTGAAGAAAACAGTGGATTTTATTTCATGGAATAATAATAAAAAATACTTACCAGCCAAGGAGTATGATATACTTACCATACATATTGAGTATAAATGTGTGAACTCTTCAGAGTGTAACTATTCAGTTTATACCAAAACTTTTGATGGAAACACTACGCAGATGAAATTTGGTCTTTTGTTTTGTTACTTTTGCATGT